>NC_056736.1:324026242-324083742 GCF_019279795.1 Protopterus annectens
CTATGGGCAGCATGACTAGGCTTAGAAAGGCGCTCTGGGGTCAGTTGCCTAGTAATCACCTATGAACATATGGAATAGCCACTTGGACTCATGTTACACCATTGACACTGTAGTACAGCATGATGGAGTGCTATGCACTTCACATAACATCTTTCAGATGAGATGTAAAAGTAAGGTCTTGTTCTGGTGGTAGTTTTGTTGGTGTATAAGAGAAATGGCATCTGGCAGCAATGAGCAGGGGATTTCTTTTGGCGCTCTGTTGAAATTTCATTAATGCAATATAAATTCCATACATTGCCCCCGTGGAGGTACCATAGTGCTGACAGACTGTTCATTGTCAATAAATTACATTGATCAAATAATAAAAAATAGAACTGCTCTACAACTGATTTTACAAAATTAATTTGAATACATTGTATATCACATGAACTGGGAATTAGAGCTGCATTAAAACAACAAACTTTATTAATTTTCTTAAAACAGAACTAGAGCTTTGGCTATTTCAGATATGGTAACACAGAATTGATATCCGAACACTGGAAGTTCCAGTGTCGAAAGTCCATGTTACCAGTAACGTTTTTGCAGGGGCCAGGCCCCCCTGCACCCCCAGTGTCAATCTAAATTTTGATAGCAAATCCTTTAAAAATATATACAAATTTAATTTCACCAGTGAGAGAACACCATTTCAGATGAAACACTTAACTATTTTTATTTTTATTTATTTATTTTACATTTGTTGACCGGGATAGTCCGACTGGATGCATGTCCATTTTCAGTGGAGGCCCAGGGAGAAAAGCTCCAAGGGTAAGCAGATACAGCATTACATAATACGAGCATTACATATTACAAACAGACTATTTACAGAGATTACATAAGTAAGCAAGTTAAACAAGTTCCACAGGTTACAGTTAATCTTGAGCGCAAGTCAGGATTAAATTAAATTACACAGTAAACTGGTTAACAGATGTTTACACATTCTAGAGAGAGTTAGCCAGGCTTGATGCATTGACATAGCCAGTTAAGTGACAAATGTTGTTTGAGTCTAGTTTTAAATTGACCTATGGTGGAAAGTAATGTAATATCAGCTGAAAGAGAGTTCCAGGATGTACTTACAGAGTTTGCAAAGAGAGAATCACCAGCTGTGTTATTAATTTTGCTAGTCTGAATTAGTAGTTTGTTAGAGGATCGAAGCGGTCTAGGATTGTTATAGGGGGTGATAATATTTTTAAGTGCAGGAGTATTGTCCGGATTACAGAGGATTTTATAGGCCATAATCAGTTGGTTATACTGGATTAGGCTGGGTAGTTCAAACCACCCAAGCTGATTTAGATTGATACAATGATGTGTCCTAAAAGGCAGCCCAGTGGCAAACCTGGCAATGTGGTTGTAGCAAATTGAGAGTTTGTTAAGGACAGTCTTGTTTAAATTCGAGAGTAGAGGGGATGCATACAGAACGGTTGAAAGAAGGTGAGAGCGAGCTATGGCAATTTTAGCTGGAGGGGTTAGGAAGACTTTTATTCTGTAAAGTGACCCTAGTTTTTTATTGATGATTTTGATAGTTTGGTTAACATGTAGGTCAAATTTTAGATTATTGTCTATGATGACACCTAATAGTTTTGTAGAGGGGTCAGGGGAGATTATTGTGCCATCATTTGATTTTATGGTAAAGGTGAAAGCGGCAGACCTACGTGTTGGTGAAAATAACAGCATTTTAGTTTTTTGGGGGGATTTAGGATCAGACGATGTTCAGAAAGCCAGTTTTCTATTGTATTAAAGGTGGTCTGGGTAGCTGACCATAACTCTACTGGAGATGTGGCTGAGCAAATCAGAGTAGAGTCATCAGCATATTGGCTACAGCTGACTTTTGGGATGACAGTATAAAGGTCGTTAATGAAGATGGAGAACAACAAGGGCCCTAGTATAGAGCCTTGTGGTACTCCAAGGGTGTTAGGTAGAAGGTTAGAGAGTTTGTTCTGCTAGAGGACAGCCTGCTGTCGACCATTCAGGTAGGATTGAAACCATTGAAGGGCTCCAGTATCTAGACAGAATGTTTGCAGGGTGTGGATTAAAAGTTGGTGATCAACCATATCGAATGCCTTGGAAGGATCCAAGAAGAGGGCTGAGGATATATAATTATTGTTGTGATTATGGTTTATGGTGTTGGTAAAGGCTAGGAGGGCTGAAGTAGTGCTGTAATGAGGATGGAAGCCATGCTGAGTGTCTGCCATAAGGTGATTCTGGATTAGGTGGTGCATGAGTTGCCTATGAATACATTTTTCCATAATCTTTGCAAGTGAAGAGAGTATAGCTATTGGCCTATAAATGGAGAATTCAGTAGAGCTGCCTCCTTTGTGAAGTGGGATTACATAGGATATTTTCCAGATGGTGGGAATTTTAGCTTCTACTATGGTTCAATTGATTAGTATTGAGACGGGGTAAGCAATAGCATCAGCTGATTTTTGTAGGTACTCAGCAGGGAGTTGATCAGCAGAAAGTGTAGTGGGTTTTAATTTTTTGATCAAGGTATGGATAAGTGAAGTGGCGACTGGTTGGAAGCTGAATGTGAGTAGGTTTCTAGGGGTGTTACTTTCAGGACCAGGGGAGCTAGGAGGTAGTTGGCTAGCTAGGGCTTGAATTGTCTCAGTAAAGAATTGGTTAAAACTATCAGAAACATCTTTAGGGGTTTTATCAACAGTAGCAGCAGGGATTGGGTTTGAAGTTTGTCCAGGATGTAGTAGATTATTTAAACCTGCCCAAAACTTCTGAGGGTTATTTTGATTTACTGTCTGTAAATTACAGTAGTATTTTTTTTTGTCTTGTAAAATTGATTTTTTGGTTTCGTTCCTGGATTGCCTGTATTTAATGTGATCTTGAGGGTCTTTAGAAGAACGCCATAAAGCCCATGCTTTGTTTCTAAGGGTAATTTTGAGTTTAGACTCTTTAGAAAGCCATGGCACAGTTTTTGCCTTGGTTCTCTTTGAACGAACAGGTGCATGCAAATCAAGGATCTCAAGGAATTTGTTGATAAAGTATGCTACTGCTTCCTCTAAGGGGAGGTGTTTTAGAATAGACTAATTACATGAGTTTAGTTCTTGTTGGAATTTGGCAGGGTCAAAGTTTTTATTGTTTCTAACCTTTCTGTGTAAGGGTTGTTGGGAATTAATGGTTTTGTGCTTAATTACATATGTGAGAAGTTGATCGCTTAGGCCATCAATGAGGGTACCAGAGGTGTACTTAACTAGAAGACTTGCACACATTGGCTCACACACATTAACTCCAAGGTAAAAGGTATATTAAAAGAATTAATCTTCTTGAGACTGTGACCTTGTGGTTTAGGTGCCTGCATGCCCTTTGACCCTTAGAGATATGTTATCTGTAGATCTATAATCCTAGTAGGGTCATACTTGAAAATTGGTCTGAGGGGAGCAAGACCAACAGACATCTAGAATGCAACTCCATGATTCAGCTAAACAGTCAAAGAACCTCACCTGCAGAAGGAATATAGGGATGTACTCCTGGAACCAGATCTATGGGTAGTGCTTACCACTGATTGCCTGCTGGTGAAATGGCCAAGACAGCCTAGCTGGACTGAGCCCAAAAATTGTGTGGCACAACTATGTGGGTTAACCAGCTCTAAAGTGAAGGGTGGAAGTTAAGTCTGAAGCCAGCTGAGGAAATGTCAGGGACCAGGACAAGACAGATTAAGATGAATTAATACAAGCAATTGGGACATTGGATGTCTTCTGATTAATGTGAAAGATGTCAGGACTTGTGTAGGACATTGATTTTTTTTCTGGTTATTTTTAATTGATGTTATCTCTACACAAAACATTGATCTAGGACAATTTCTTAGCTGTGGGTTGACTACCTTCTACTCCACAGTTGAGACTTAACTGAGACCCTAGAAAGATGAAGGAATACCTACATACCCTTAGCTGCATGTCAAATAGTTGGAGGTTGTGCTTGTAGACAAGAAGGCTGCCTTGGTGTGACTATCTGATTCAAAAATGAAAACTCCTTCTGTTGCTTGTGCATATGCACTGAACATGAATTCGAAACATTTTGTTTTCTTGGAGACCATGGGATGGTGTTGGTGGGGTACAACCTACTGGCTGTGGAATTAAATTGTAAGACTCTAATGGTCGTGTGGGGAATGATGACAATACACAGGGGAAATCTGACAGGAAGAAAATAATTGTTTATGGACATCTATGTTAGTCATGAATTCCCAGGCAAATGATAGTTAAAGCTCTTGCTAAACTTAACAGATAACTCAGGACCCTAATCAAATTAACCAAGCCATTTATGAGGTAAAATAAACATGCAGGTGAAGGGTAACTACAAAGCCTTCATAAACTAAGTTAGATACCTCAGAAACAGGGTTAATAGTAAATTATATCATATACTTGGACCCAGAAAACACAGTGGAATAATTTAGTTCAAACTTTACCACCTCCCCCCACCTATATTCCCATACCATATACTTGTATCTATACCTCCCTCTTGTATCACACACAAAGAAGGTCTCATGGTACTATTCAAGCCCAAGAGCACTATTCCCATGGGGCCAAATAACATACTAGGCTGCCTACTGATTAGCATGAAACTGGGCTTGTAAGACCCCTTACAAAAGCTATTCAATATCAATATCAGTCTTAAAGCAGGTTTTGAGCCAAATGAATGGTGGACAGCAGGTCTATATTATATTATCGAAAAGACAGGTCAGCAAACGGCACTTACATCGAAAATGCCGTTCAGCAAACTGTTCATAGTGAGATTGTGGTACCAAGAAGATCAGAAAATTTGCCCTTTCCTCACTGTAGTGCAATCTCAGAGTTGGTATATATATATATATATATATATATATATATATATATATATATATATATATATATAATTAGTGGGGGTGGGGTGGGGGGCACAGCCCCCCAGAAGACCAAATTCACTGAATGGCATTTTCAATGTAAGTGCCACTTGCTGACCTGTCTTTTCGATAATACAATATAGAGCCAGGGACAGCAACATTCATCTCTTTGTACAAAGGTGGGAAGTCAATAGTCCCAGGTAAGTGTAGGCTCATAAACCTGACCAGCCCCATCTTTAGGGCTATGGAAAGGATTG
Organism: Protopterus annectens; assembly: GCF_019279795.1. Lineage (NCBI taxonomy): Eukaryota > Metazoa > Chordata > Ceratodontiformes > Protopteridae > Protopterus > Protopterus annectens. Next base: position 324,031,364 of record NC_056736.1, read on the forward strand.
TTGTGGAATTAATAACTAAGGAGGTAGGCAACTTACAAACTACTGTCCCAAGCCAGTTTGGATTTGTTAATGGCATTTTCTGCCTACTTTTCCTGGTTGGCTGCTTTTAGAATGTCACTGAAGCACTGAATGAGGACAAATCAGTAGTACACAAAACATATCTAGAACTTGCAAAGGCATTTGAGCCCATATCACATTCAGGCATCATAGAAATATTCTCTCAATAAAATGTAAATCCCTGTATAACTGACTGGATATCAAAATGACACACAAATAGAACCCATGACTTTAGAGTGGTTGCCTGTACCTCTTTCAGAAGACCTGTCACTGGTGGTATACTCTGGGGTTCAGTCCTTGGGCCACTTCCCTTTAGCATATACTTCTCGGCATTTAAGTTAAATATTAAGGGGTTTGGCTGACCAAGTTTGTAAACGAATGTACACTTAATGTCATCATAAACTCCCCAGAGGAGACCAAGATCCTTCAAGAAGGCCTTCCTAAAAAAATACCCAATGTCAAAATCCTGGACTAAAAACTAAATCCCAAGAAATATATAATAAATAGTATCTCTTGACAAGCATGGCTTCCCTTGTATCTATCACATTTACAACACAGCCTCTAAAAGTTGATCCCAGAGTCAGGTATCCAGAAACCTATGTCTTCAATGAAATGTCCTCTGATCAGCATATATCCACTACTGTAAGGAAGTCCTTTTTTATCATACAGCTTATATTAAAGGTATAGCACCTAGGCCCAGGGAAACAATCATTCCAGTTTATTTGTCTGTCTTTAGCTGATCATTGAATGTCATGCCTGTTGGTATGTACCTATCCAAACACTTATCACAAGTGGAATGACCTTTCTCACTAGAAAAATCAAAAGCCTAAATCATAAAAACTATGCAGACCTTCTCAAAGCTTTGTTCTTCCTCTCATCATCATACTTTTAAAAAACAATTTCTGTCTCATGCAAAGAAATTCAACAGACCCAGTTCTGTCAGACACATTACCCATTTACAAGTCCAATGGTAGAGGAAACACCCAATCAAGGGATTTCAATCTCTTTTGCAACATAAATATTGCATATTGAAGGGATAGGTATGTACCACTGAGAACACCACTCCTAGGCAACTGTCTTCCATTCTACATAAAGCAAAGTAATTCTGCTAATTTCTTCAAACATTATTTGGATGAGAAGATGGGAAACCATAAATTCCCCTTCAGTTTAGCATCCACGTCCCTCATGGAAAGGGGCAACAAGTAAATGTCCCAACAAATCCATGTTCTAGTCACCTCTGGGTTATTTATTCACAAAATGTAACTGCTAAAAAGCTACCAGTTGGATGCTCAGCTTCTTAAGGTCCTCACAGATCAATAGCCCAGTAAATAATTATGATCTTATAAAGAAAGAAAGAAACAGAAAAAGAAAGAAAAAAGATTAAAAGAAGATAATTGCAGAATATAAGAATCAAGGACATCATATTGACAATACAACAACATATGGCATTTGCTTGGAATATATTTTATTTATCTCTATTCTCTCTATTCCATAGCAATGAAGTTTAAAGATTTTAGGCTAAAGGAACAACCTATGAGATGTGATGCATTCAAAATGATTGATTTTAATTTGTATTATTAAAGATGGATTCCACATGGATGAAATGGTAAAAAGTTGCATATATATATATATATATATATATATATATATATATATATATATGTGTGTATGTGTGTATGTGTGTGTGTATATATATCTATCCATATATATATATATATATATATATATATATATATATATATATATATATATATATATATGATTCTTCTGTTATTGTCTCTTCTTCTAAAATTCTCTCTCTTATATTTTATAATTCTTGTTTTATGTGTAATTTAGGAACATAAAAAAATACATGATTTTATTTATATTTTACAAAGTTCCAATATAAACAATCCCATTAGTATGACAACAGAATTTAAAGACTTGAAATAAAATTCTGTATCTAATATGTTTTTCCTAAATCATACAGCAGAAACATAAGGGACATATATTCCTACCATCAAAAGACGAAAGAAAGAGGATATTTGGGTGTCATGACTTTTCTTGTTATTTTTCCAAATTTGAATAGGAACCATAAGTTTCCCACATTAAAAGATTTTAATGTATTTATATTAGTTCTTTTGAAAAAATATTGAAAAGAAGGTAGCATATCATTTACTATTAAGATTGCAGTACTCATTTTAATACTGCTTCCAGTCTCCAGCAGAAAAAAATTGAATTTCTCTTTGTGTACTGCTGTTGAAATCCAGAATTTCATTCTTTTCTTAACTCACAGAGAATTTTAGACAATTTGGAAGAAATTAAATAATAATAACCATGACAATACTGAACTCATGTTAATGGCTTCAATTGTGTTTATAAAACAGGAGGACTGATAGACTTCTTAAAGTGAAATCATATGATGTATTTTTTTAAGAAATTCTCTTATAAGGACAGGATGTTCTGAGATCTTGTTTTAAAGATTATACCACATTCATAAACACTTTTTTCAAACAGAAAAGAAGGATTTAAAATGTCTGACAGCATAAGAGACATTAGATTTTACTCAGTTTTATTGGTCTTGCTTAGTGGTGCAGCGGGTTGGAGCCCTACATATGACCTATATGACTGTGGTTTGATTAGAAGCTCTGGTACTGATGGATACAGTCAGGAAAGGAGAGGATGGAAAGGCATGGCCTGTTTACATCTCCTGAGGATAGGGAGGATTGTGGATACTTGGTAACCACATAGGGAAGTGAGATTTTTCAAGTGAATACTGGGGGGACCAACTTCCCGTGCTTGTGGTAAAGAATGGGGTTTGTTGCTGGCAATATCCCTTGTAGAAGAAAGGGATGGCCTGGGTTCTGACTAATGCATTGTGTATAAAAAACTACATTTGCATATCAAAAAGCAGACAATAAGTAGCTTAATGCAACACAATGCATACTTTAGCCATTAGCCATAGTGACTCCAGACAAGCTAAAGAAGTAGATCTGTAACAATGCCAGTCATATTTTAGTTTAAAAGAGCATGAAGAAAGTATTCTTTTGAGCATGTTACTGCTTCTTATTCTTACTCCATAGCAAACTATTTTGTATAAGATTCAAAAGTGCTAGAATGTATATTGTTTTAATCTGTGGCTGGAAAAGTTTGAATATGATCTGTCTCCTCAATTTAATTTCATAGAGAAGATCCACAGAAAACCTCAATTTTTATCTATTCTAGCAGGAAAAAAAATAATTTTATTGGTACTGGGTTCTCCCCTTTTGTTATTTACTTATCAGTTCTCCAAGCATGTGGCCAAGACCTCTGGCTAGCAAAGTTTGCAGAGGACTACAAAATGGCAAGGGGGGGGTTGTTAAATCAACCTATGATACAAAACTCCTCCACCCTCCACCACTGAATGACCTCTCCATAGTAAATTTGTGGTGTACTAAAAAAATGGGCTAAGATTAAATGCTAAAAGATGTAATATCCTCACTTTTGGTAGACAACCCCCTTCCCTCATCACACTGGTGTACTAAAAATGGGCTAAGACTAAATGCTAAAAATTTTAGTATCCTCACTTTTGGTAGGTGACCCCCCCCCACCTCATTACACTCTTTAAAATACACAGAAATACAAAATGAAAACGTACCTAGGAACTTGGTTTATTAGCTCTCTGTCTTTTGACCATCATGTTGCAGCAGTTAACAAAAAAAATCCTTTCATTTAGCCCAGCTAATTGCCAATGGAATATCTTCAGAGTCTAAAGAGGTAATAAATCCCTTGTTCTCAGCAATGATTAGATCAGTTATTGAGTATAATGCCTCCTTTGTGATGTATATCTCACTAAACATGTCAGATAATTAGAAACACCACAAAGGTTCCAAATCAAAAAGATCAGAAACCAAAATTCCCTGAGCTAATAAGAGAGTCTAGCTGCTCTGTCATTTTATTCAGCATCATATAGACTTTTGTAGGGAGATTTCTATCTCACTTACTGCACCATTACAAATCCAGCTGTCCTAGACTTCCTGTTTTCCAAAATGTCCAACATGTCCATCAGTACTAGAACTAAGGAACTAAATTTTCACCAATACATAAATAAAACATGTTGGAGAGACGGTTTGATAACCCAGACCTTTCCAAATCTCTGGAATAAACCCCCCCTGCATGCTAAGTAGTATGACCCATTATCTTCCTTTAAATATACCAAGGTGTGAATGGTCAAACTATTCAATGGCCCAGGAATATCTATGAATTTGAGGTTCCAATGGGATTATAGCTTAGTAAAATAACATTTTCATACAATAGGTCTGAGTGGTTGGTGTTAGTCTGGAGTTGCCTCAAGAACAGGGTAGGCCTTCCTAGTGATGAAGGTTTTGCTAATTTTGGATGGCCTAACAATGTTAATGAAAATCACTTGTAGCAAGTCTTTGCTGGTATATACTTAAGAAAGCCACGCATGATGGCATTATTCCTTATTTTCATTGATTTACGATCAGTAGTCTTTAAGTGAAAGTTTTAATTTTCAGAGAGTTCTATAATAGCTACATATTCCATACTTGAAATGTGACTTGACTCTACCACCAGACTGTTGTGTCAGGCCAGCACAGGAGACCTGATCACCACTGCTTCATACAGAATTTATTTCACAACCTAATTGACAGGACCCAGAGCTACTTTCAGGTTGATCAACCTCAAATTACTATCACTTTTACTGGACTTATTTTTGTTCTTGCATTTTTTTCTTTATTGTTAGATTTTGTGTAGTAAGCATTTTTTCATGTAAATATTGATTTTTCATTAAGTAGGGATTTAAATGTAATATAGTTACAAGTTAAGAGCAACGAAATGAAGCCAACCATCATGACAAATCAATCCATTTGAGTCAGTTCAGCAATTTAGTATAGAGTACCAATGCCATAATGCTTAATGTACTTTACAATCTTGCTGAGTCTGGCACCAGAAATTTTCATAATTATGTGCGGCACATAATAATAATCTATTCTGGCATACACACATTAAAAAAAAAATATATATATATATATATATATATATATATATATATATATATATATATATATATATATATATATATATATATATATATATATCTATATATATATATATATATATAGATATATATATATATATATAGATATATATATATACATATATATATATATATATATATATATATATATATATATATATATATATATATATATATATATATATACATAAATATACAGACACACACACACACACATATATATATATATATATATATATATATATATATATATATATATATATATATATATGGGTCTACGTTTCTTAATCGAAATTTCAAAATCTCGAACAAGAAATTTAGAGACCCACTTAAGCGAAAGTACACAACACCGAAAGTGCACTTTTGTAAAAGCCAATTAGAAAAAAAAAATAAACTACTTTAAACACTTTTTTGCAGGAAGGCAAGCCCCCCACACCCTCCCCCCATTTAAATATACTAACTCTGAGATCGTACTACAGTGGTGAAAAGGATATATTTCCTTATCCCCACTGTAATGTGCTTCCGTGACTCGGCTTTTGCGGAAGTTCACTTTCAATGTAGTGCACTTTCGCTTAAGTGGGTTTGATCTTCTGTTTGTCGAAAAAGTGTGTTTTTGACAAACAGAAGTAGACTCATATATATATTTATATATATATATATATATATTTGCACAGATACAGATATGGGTACACTGGTATTTGTCAAACACATGTTTAGAGGATATCTGATTAGCCACATTTAGTGGACTAAAGAGATGGCTGAAAGATATTCAAGACTGCACAATTTTAGGGGTTGGGGAATGTGTCCTTTCTTTGATTTTGTGCAGTCTCATAGTTCGTATATATAATTTTTAGCTTGTTTCTCGGCACATGTTTAACAGAGCATCACTGCTCATGTTTGCAACATTATGAGTTTATCAAGTTAACTTTTAGCTGTGTTGAATACTTCAGGTAATCCAATATAAATGTAAATATATCTATATCTATATCTATATCTATATCTGCATACACATGCACATATGCATGCATGTATATATATATATATATATATATATATATATATATATATATATATATATGGGTATGTATCACTTCACCTTAAACTCATTTTACCTAAACTCATTTCACCAAAACCAAATCACCTAAAACTCATTTCACTGACAAGTAGTACTCTAAAGCAAGTCAATGGTATATGTCCTTTTTCCCACTGTAGTGTGATCCTGGTGTTGGTATATATATTAATGGGGGTGGGGGTGGGGGCGCAGCCCCCCACATTGGGGGGTGGGGCATAGCCCCCCACCTAGTTGGCTTTTACTAAATAATGTAAAACAAAACCAGACACCATAAAACCAAAGTAAGTAGGGGCTTTCACCCCCCCACACCCCCAATGTGGGGGACTGCACCCCCACACCCCCCTAATTATATATACTAACACCAGGATCACACTACAGTGGGGAAAAGGACATATACCTTTGACTTGCCTTATTGTACTACTTGTCAGTGAAATGAGTTTTAGGTGAAATGACTTTTAGGTGATTTGGCTTGGTGAAATGAGTTTTAGGTGAAGTGATACGTACCCTTATAGATATATATATATATATATATATATATATATATATATATATATTCTTTACTCTTTGGATGGGATGTTGGCACCTTAAAGTCCTCCCGTAGCTCCTGCTTTACTCTCCAAAGCATCCATACTGCAACCAACAAGGACATGAATATTGCCTGATGCTTCTTCTTCTAGGTTGCTGTACATAGGACCTATCTGTCTTCAACACAATGCACAGGTTAAACATGCACATGCTCCTAAGGAACACTTAGGACAGAAAGTCAGAAGCATTACCTGCTATAATGTAAGAATCCTTTTGATGGAGGATTTAAAATTCAAGTGTACAGTATTAATATGCTAAGGGCAGGAAAGTGCAAACAAGTGAAATGTCTCACAACAGTAACAATTACAGTAAACTTTACAAGAGTTAATTTCTTCAGCAGGAACTCTTATTAAGACTATACTTTTAAACCTGTTCCAAGGAGTGTTATAGTCTTAGCAAGATGGCTGAATTTAGACTGAAATGTAATCACCATCTGTTTTACTTAAAAAGCAGTATAGTGTTTAATCTTATTATTTTATTGCTTTATTTATTAGCATTTATTTACCTGGATAGAGGGCCTGGACACAATAAGTGATCCATTTTTAGTGGGCGCCTGGTGAGAAAAGCTCCACACAAAACATTCACGGTATACACAGGAATATACAGATCTCTGTATTTTTAAGATACTTGCTTCACACCTAGAGAGTCTTATAACTTCCTGCCTGTGTCAATGTGGAGTTTGCATGTTAGTCTTGTATCTGTATAGGCTTTGAGTGAGTGCAATGGATTCTTCCATCTCTAACAAACATGCTGTCTCATTTGGCTACACTATATTGATTTTTTGTATACATTGTACTTTATCATGGCCCTTGTTGACTGATTTGTGACATGAAAAACATCCACAGACCAACCCACTTACCTGGTTAGCAAATGAAATAGAGATATATAAATAAATAGATAACCAGAAGTAAGGTTAGCTGTGCAACTATAATTTAAACCTGATTGTTGACTCCAGTATGTTGTAGAAAATAAAGGCAGGATAAACTGTTTCAATAGAATGGGAAATGAGCAATTCATGAATGAGCCTGTTTGGAAATACAGTTCAGAGAGCATCTTTCAGAGGAATGTTTCGACTGCAGGGTCCTTACTTAGAGTGCCTTTAGCTGTGATGCTGTAAGAATCTTGGAAGATCTTCCCACAGGCTGAAAAACAGTAGATCCAATACTTCTTGATGGACAATCCAGGATCAAGGATCATGTCACTCCAGACATCGAATACACATGTAGTTGAAGTCTTAACTGAGTCTTCATCAAGTCTAACTCTTGTTAACTAATACTGTGGAAAAAAACTATAGGCCTTCCATACATTTAGACCAGCTACTATACAGACACGGACTACAGGTGGCAGTGGCTTGATTTACATCCAAAATAAATATAACTCAAGGCTGGTCAAACAGAATGATGTACTTAAGCTTCTCCGTGTTCAAATTACCATAAACAAAATCTCATACCTCTCCTTGCAAGCTATAGTTTCCTGCTTATGACCCAAAAAATGCATAACGCATATTTAAGCTTACTGGAAGCATCCACCATATAACCCAATACCATATTAGTGGGCTGCTTTAATTACCCCACTAATAACAAGGAATCATATGTGACACATCAAAGAAATTCCTGGAATTTGTAAATACAAACTCCCTGAAATAGATTGTCAATACAGCATCCAGGGGGGAAAAACATTTCTGGAGTTGGTCCTCATTAATACGGGAGAGTGCTGCACACCCCCTAGTGTAATGTCTTTTCTGGTAATGTCAGAAAACAAAACAAGTCTCATTTTAAGTAAAAATAAAACCCAGAACGCCAGCTAATCCAGGAATGTTCATGAAATTCTCTACGTCTAACTTCCTACTATTAAGTAATGACATGGCAAAATTTCAAACCCCCATAAACCATGATAACATTGCTGCCTATGCAGAATTGTTAACAAAAACCCTATACAAGTATGTTAATAACTGCACAGAGGCAGCAGTACCAACTAGGAATAAGTATAAAACTAACTCAGAAAACAAGACGGGTCTATACTGCAAGCCCGAAAGCCCTAATAACCAAATACAAAAATACATATTCTGTGAACCGCGAATACACTGAATGCCCTAAACCGCGAAATTCAAAAGCTCAGACCATCATATTTGTCCCACCCCACCACCTGCTACATACTACCTACCCAAACAAACTAAATAAACACATACATACACTAACCAAAACCCTACTTCTAACCCTAAACTAAACCCTACCTCTAACTGTACACTACATTTTGCATATACCACCATCTATGCACTTACCTTAACCAGCACCCTAACCCTAAGGTCTGTAACTATCGCACACTTACCTTAACAAGCTATACCCAAACAAAATAAATAATCCACACATATACACATAACAAAACCCTACATCTAACCCTACACTAAATCTCACATACATTACCATCTATGCACTTACCTTAACCCACACCCTAACCCTAAGGTCCGTAACTATCATACACTTACCTTACGGAGCTATACCACGGAAGGGCCAACCATGATGATTCGACATATCGGATTTCGTGCTTCAGGACGATAGATGTTTACGCAGTTCGATGGAAATGTATCAGCGTTTACATATTCGGGTAAGTGAATCTTCGAAGATGTAATAGGGAACCAAACTAGCCACCCCAGTAGAATCACAACATCAGTAGGCTATATAACTGAAAGAAGAAAATCATGGCAAAAATTAATAGGTGTAGCACCCAGCAGGATAAATTTGTGCTCATCAAACTAAACAAATTACTCAGAGCTCAAATAAAGTCTACCGAAGACAAATTTGAGGTAAATTTAGCCTCACAGGCCAAGGACAACCACAAGGCCTTGTTTAGTTGTGTCAGAGCTTATTGCCAATGGAGCCATCTTTACTGAAGGTATAGCAAACCTATTGGCAGACAAATTCATTTCTAATATTATACCTCTCTCCCCCCAAACCTCCCCTCAGGAAATATCATCAAATATAACTCCCCCTACTATCTCTAGGGGATCAGATCCTTAATGCTGTCTCTAAGGCCAAGATCACTGCATTGATAGGCACAGGCAGTATCCCAGGATGCCTTCTAAATAGAATGAAACATGACCTGTCAAGCCCTCAGGAATTACTATTTAACCACAATCTGCAAACATACTTTGTGCCTCACAAATGGAGAACAGCAACAGTCATCCCTCTGCAAAAAGGTTGACCATCTACAGACCCTGGAAACTACAGAACCATAAGTCCACCTAGTCTCATATTTAAAGTCATGGAAAGAATTATCATGGAAATGATAAGTGATATAGTAAACCTCCAGATACTGGACCCAATCCAGTTTGGTTTCGTCAAGGGCAGATCGTGCCTACTCCACTTGGTGGACTTCTTTGAGAAGGTCACTAAAGCACTGGATGAGAGCAAAATTGTTCACACTGCCTACCTTGACCTGGCCAAGGCATTTGACTCAATACCCCACTCAGGCATTGTTGATAAACTTAAGAGGTTAGGTGTAAACCTTCATGTATCCCAGTGGATAGCCAGCTGGTTCACTGACAGCACCCAATAAGTTAGAATTGGGGAGTCCATCTTTACAAAGAGGCCAGTCACAAGCAGAAACAGTCCTGGGACTGCTCCTTTTCCATATTTACTTGTCTGAAGTTAAGGCCAATGTCAAGGTCCTCTGGATCACCAAATCTGCAGACAATTGCAAATTAAGGGCAGTCATAGAATCCCCCACTGACACTAATGCTCTCCAGGAAGGGCTAACACAAACAAATAACTTGTGTCAGAGTCATGGACACAAACTGAAGGCCAAGCAATGCATAATCGTATCCTTCAGAAAGCCATCCACCCGAGTAACTATCATGTTGACAGCACATCCCTAAGAATCTACCCAGTAGTCAGTAACGTGGGAACACACATTGACAGTTATCAGCCTTTGACCATCAAGTGTCTACAGTTGTGAGGAAATCATTCACTTTTGTGCAACAGATATATAAAGGTATGGTATCTAAGGCCAAGGGGGTCATTGTTCCGCTATATTAAGCGTTCCTCAGACCTGTCATTGAGTAAAGTGCCCCCTTTGGTATATACTCAGACACATTCAACAACTGGAATGTCCACACAGGTTCCTCACTAAAGAATACAGGACTTAAGTAAAATGCCCTATGCAGACTGCCTCAAGGGTCTATCCCTGTATTCTGTCTCCTATAGGCTGTTGAGGGGAGATCAATGCCTGATATACAAGGCATTGTCAGACTCCACAATGATGGGCCTCCTGCAAATCTGCAAAACAAACAGTACCAGAATTACATGTTCAAAATTCTTAAACCTTGTATGTGATATAAATAGGACCTGTTGGAGAAAAAGGTATTTATCCAAGACACTACAATTTTTCTGGAACAGGCTCCTCATCCATGTGAAGCAGAGATTCTCTCTAACCCAATTCAAGTGTAACTTGGACAATTGGATTGTTGGATTGGGAACAAAAAATGAATCCCTGGTTTGGCACCTGTGTCTCTAATGGACACAGGCAGCCTGTAAATAGTTCATCTCTAAGGCCTGCTTATAAATGTTTCAACTCCTAAGACCCTTCTTTCACGTAACAGTCTGGGATGCATAACTAGGCTTAACAAGGCCCAGGTATTTACTAGCCTAGTACACACCTATGAACCTAGGTAGCCTCTTGTCTCAGATTGCCAGCTCACAACTGCCAAGCACATACTTCTATAAAGAACAGCCCACACAAATAGGATGTATGTAGTCATTCAACTTGTGCTGAAGAAATCAGTCTGGCAAGTGATTTTAAATTTCAAAGGAAGTGATTAGTAGGCTGTATTTATTTACTCTTTTTGTTATGTTACAGTTTGAATTAACATTGCATACTCATCCAATAGCAAGAGAACACAGAGTACAAGACTGCTTGACAAAAAGTCAACAAGTCTGGAATGTAATCCAGGTCAGATGAGAAATGGCTGGAATGTAGTCTGATCACCATATTGTTTAGGTAAAGGGTACTGACATTTAGATACAAAACATATCAAGCAAGTAGTATAAATGTGCATTGTTTATAGAAAGTAGGACAAAGGAAAATAAACTTCTCTTCCTGCATGTTAATCTGATTTTATATCTGCAACTGTGTAAATAAAGGATGGATCAAAGTTCTGCACAGTTCATCTTATAGTCAATGCATTTATCTTTATACTAATAACTATATTTAACATTTATCTGTTTCCTCATAGTACAACTATTGGTAATGATTTGAATTAAAACAGAAAACTGCAAAAAAACAGTTAAAGAATATCGGCTATTTATCCTCTAATAGAGCTACATAAATATTTTCTGTAGAATTTTTATATGAGACTTCTGGCATGTCACTTTATTTGTTATTTAGCATCAATGAGCATAAAGTGACTGTTAATAGTTAATGTATTTACATAAGGGGAGTTCAGTTTGCAAGACAGTGCTCGCCTTCTACTGGGGAAAAATGCCCATGAAGTATTTCATCAGTGGATAACAGTGAACTTTCAGACTTTCTGTTTTGTTACTGATGTTCAGAACTCTGTGAATGCATGACCAGAGTTCTAAAGGAACCCTACCCCCAATCGAATTAGTTCATTCATTGGGCTGTTCTCCAAAACAGCTTAGCAGTAGACTTAATCATTCAATGCACCTCTTTGTTCTTGTAGAGTGGTTAGAAACATTGCTCACCAAGCACCTCACCAATCTGCTGTATGGATCAGTGAAGAGCCCTTTCTAATGGTTGCCTCAGGTGACTGAGGCAACCTGATACTGTAAGTGAAAGAATGAGGCATCACAGGAGTGCAGAGGCACAGGCACAGGAATACACTTTTTTAAGTATAGCTTTATTTTTTATACTGACTATGTCTACTCCTGCCAGGACAAAACTAGGTAAGTAATGAAAAGTCAACCCTTTTCTATAGTTTAGAGCATACCTTTCAACCTTAGTGCAAGAAATCTGTACAAAGCCTGAAATAATGGGGGGACAAAGGCACAAAAATAGGACATATTTTAAATATTGCTATAATAAACTTGGAAAGTTGTTAAAATTACACAATTGTGTTAGCATATATTTTCTGAAAGATATAAAGTTTGAAATTCAAATGTATATCGTTAATTAATAGCTTCAGTCATCAGTAATTTGCCAGAAAGCCACAAGTTTTATGAAGACGACCAAAAGTATGAGGCAAAAATCTGGACATTTTGAGAAACTCTGGACAGTTGAAAGATATGGTTTAGAGAATGGGTGATCTGTACATCGGCACCCTGATTGGAGAGTGAACGTTCTCCAGCAGGGTATTAATCTATAGATAATGCCCACTGAAAAACGAGTCTGCCACTTCACGACAGCATATCAAGCTGCCGTGGAGCTCAGACTGTAACAACCTAACATCTGCCATTCTTTTACACTCACTAAGCAGTGTTTTTGCTGTTTATCAAGTGTAAAATAAAAAAATAACTAAATAAAATAAAAAGCATGTGTGCATATGTTTATGTCTGTGTGTGTGAGTGCATGCATATATGAGAATGAGAGAGAGATCGACCAAGCTATTATTTTACACTCACCAAGCAATGCTTTTGTTGTTTAGCAAGTGTATAAAAAATAAATGAAGCAGAATAAAAGTGTGTGTGTGTGTGTGTGTGTGTGTGTGTGTGTGTGTGTGTGTGTGTGTGTGTGTGTGTGTGTGTGTGTATATATAGCTAACTGCAGTTGACATGAACTTGTGTTGGGGGATGTAGATATAATCAAGTGACACTGAATTTGCAGAATATCTCTAATTTTTGCCTCATATTCAGGTCTGTTCTTTATTAAATTTGTGGATTTTCTGGTAAATCAGCTGAGGATTGCAATAATAAACAATTATGACAGATATTTGAGTTACAGACATAATACCCTTCAAATAACTATGCTAATGCAAAATTTGCTATTCTGCCAACTTTCTAAACATATAAAGACAAAAACTGTCACTGATTTTGGTTCTTTTGGCCACTGATTTTTAGCTTTCTCCTTGATTCTTGAGTTAAGAGATTGAGAGGTATGTGTGGGTTGCAATTAATTACTCGCTGAATTCTAACAGAAATGAACGGACAAGAAAAATTCCTGTGTAGCAGTTATTTATGTATCTTTTCATTCATTTAATCATAATGAAATATTTGAGTACAGCTGACAGTCGTACAAATAACTACAATTGATATCCACTTCTGAGTATTTCTGTATGTGTGTATGTGGGGGTTAAAATAAGTTATTGAAGCCAACTGTTATTTTTTTATTACAATCTGATATCTGAAGTGTACACACTCACAGTCAAGAATGTTGACTTTAAATGCTGAGCACATAAGCTATTTTTAATGAAAGTGATTGACAGTGTTTTCATTTGTTCAAGTTATGCAGAATTATTCTGGTTTTGCAGAAGTAGTGTGCATTTGTGTGTGAGGCTACCTGGAATTACTGTATCTGTGTTTATTTTTTCAGCACAGTCAGATATCCAAGGTCTGTACAATAAAAGTGTCAGTAAGTGATGAATATGGGGGATTGTTTGTAATGAAAATTATAGTGTGTGCAGGTGAGGGGTTACAGTTTATCTAAACCTGGCACTTTGGCCATAACTTTTTTTCCCTTTCCACCACACTCAGCCACTAACACTCTGCTCAGTAGTTGCTTATCTGTGGTAGTCTGTGCTAGGATGTGATGAAAATGATGGTGTGTGCAGGTGAGGAGTTGCAGTTTATCTAAACCTAGCACTTTGGCCATAACTTTTTTTCCCTTTCCACCACACTCTGCCATTAACACTCTACTCAATAACTGATTATCTGTGGTAGTCTGGGCTAGGATGTATGTGAGGACAACTGATTATCAACAGAGTAATATAGCTAGTAGTTTTACCATCTAATAGCATTTGCTTTTCTGGTTGAGTTTTTGGCTATGATTCCTCCAGTGTGGAGTCTGTATGTACTCCTTTTCTTTTTGAGGGTTTTATTTATCGGCTTTAATTTCTTCTTCAAGACCCTTAGCTATATAATATATGTCTTGCCCCCATATGTTCCTTTACTTTCATTCCAATCTAATATCAGAGGGATACACAGAAGATAACTATCTTTTTTTTTTTGGACGGGTAGGAAGGCAGGAACTATTAAACAGCAAAGATGTGGTAAAAGTGCCCAAAACGTAACTAGTAATCCAAAATTAGGCACTGGAGACCAGCAGTTCCAACACACAAGTGATTTAATGTTCAAACACAGCAGAAGGAGCACACATCCACAAATAACATAAACGCTGATAAAAACACCTGATGAAGTTCTATGAGACGAAAATGTAAGGGGAAGTGTTTTTATCAGTGTTTATGTGAGTCTCCGTTGCCTAATTTTGGAAGGCAGGCACTATTCCATGATAGGTTTTATATACCCTTGCAAGCATTTTTCTTCTCAGTTTATTTGTTGCAAGTGCCTGTCTTCTTAGCTTGTTAGGTTATTGCTGTTTTGTCAGCTTTGAACATTAAGCTTTAGATCCAATTTAGATTTCCTTGAAAGAAATACAAGACTAAAGTGCTTTCCCTATAGACGATTTTTTTGTTCAGGCCATCACTAGATTAAAAGGTTGTAAAAAGGCTTTAAAATGCACCTATGAGAACCTGGATCCTAGCATAATTCCCAACCACGGGGCACTTCTACTGCTGGAAGATCTATATGACTGTGTAGTAACTGTGAGGTGTTTCAGTTATAATGAAAGCATCCCCCTTTGCTGGGTTTCTGTGTCATAATTTAAAACCACTGGCAGCATTGACAGAGTCTTGGTGTTCACCAAGGACAAAATCTCTTCTAAAAATCATACCCTGCAATCTCCCTTTTGAGCTCATGAAACTCTAGATTACCTTAGGAAATTCAGACTTACAACTCTTTACTTGCTATCAATCCCCTTATTTGCTCCTGCAAGATCAAGAAAATTGTTTGGCATTCCTCAAAAATATTCTTATAAAAAATGGAACTTTAATCCCTGATGACTTCCACTATCTTTTTATGGATTAGAACCTATACATGCAAAGTTAGGTACATAACATGCTTTCTGGATGATGTAAACAAAAGCTCCCTACATCAAATAATCTGCCATCCCATGACAGTGGTATTGTTCTGCACCTAGCCCTTGCAAATCTGACACTGCCTGTTCCACCTCCATAACCAGTCTACCACTAGTTAAGTCAGGCCACCTATTAGTTACCCCCCCCCCATTTAAAAATACTATCCTCTTTAGAGACTTCAAAAAATGAAAAGTTAACCTTTTATAGTTGTACAATGATGTTACAAAACTCACACATGCAAATACCACTGAGGACCAGGACTCTACCACCACCTATACTAAGGATCTTCTCCCCTGATACTACTATCTCTATCCCTACCATCCCTGCTTTACCCCCCCCCATTCACCAAAGATAAGATTCTTGAGGCACATTCAGAAAGTAAAAACATCACCTCCATGCATCCTGAAAATATATTGGATTGTCTAATCAATAGTGCAAAGCATGCCCTTGACCAGAAAGTATTCTAAGACCTAAGCCAACATAGGAATGGAGAAAGGAGATTTTACTTATAGGGGTGACTGCAATTAGGAGTACAGAGAATAGGCAAGAGGGGCTGAAATTTACTGGAGAGAACTGGCATATGATCCAAGGTACTGGGAGCAAATTCTTAGAGACAGAAATGTAATAGAATGGGATAAGCCAAGAATGCATTTGGACTGCAGGCTAGAGACTGCCTTCCCTATCAGGGGTTGATATCAGATCAGAGTTTAGGCAAAGAGAAAGGAGTAGGGGGATCCTAAATGAAAAACCAGCACTGGTTGAAGCTAGAACAGAAGCTGCTGTTAAAAAGGGTTAATTAGTAATGCATATAAAATATTGCATAACAAATACAGGAATCAATCAAAGGAGGTTAGAAAAGATTGGAAAGAGACTGTATAAGCAATTCACAATGAAACAATGGGAGGATATATGTATGACTCTGAAATATGCAACAAAATCTGTTAGATTTAGGATTTCTGCTTGGAAATGTTTGCATAGGTACAGTATTTTTATACCCCAAGCAGATTCCAAAGACTTTTTCCTTAGGTAGATTGCAAATGTTGGAGGTGTGATTGGGAAGAAAGAGATAACTGGAAACATATTTTCTGGAAGTGTAATGAGTTGCAGACTTTAAAAACTACCGGCAGAGTACTTTGTCAGAAATACTGAGTCAGCAAATTGATGTAACAAAGAAAATGATTTTTCTTTTGAGTTGTGATACAGGATCTGAACTGCCCAGATATTGTAAAGCCTTGCTGAGTTTAATTCTGGTGGCTGCCAGAAAAGCACTTACTAGAAAATGGTAGTCAAAGTCTAAACCATCCTATTTTAGAAGTAGCGAATATAGTAACAGAGATAAAAGAACTGGAAGTGGGACATTTGGAAAATGGTAGAAGAAATGGGAATTGTGGGAGTGATACCTGTAGATTAATGTTTTGAAGGAGGAATGAGGTTTAAGAGAAGGCAGAAATTGAATGAGCTATGTATCATTCAATTGACAATCCCCCGGATTCACGAATTCTCCGTGTAAGACTAAATAAGTCTTACTCGGAGGCTGCAGTTGAACGGTATGACATCAGCATGCCATGAATATTCATGAGGGCACGCTGACTTTACCCCAAGTCTAACATGGACCGTGCCGGCAAGCAGGGGGCGTGACCAACTGCCGGGCAGTCTAAAGGTCCACGCCTCTGCAAGCGTGTGAAATGCACAATGTCAACACACAAGAGCGAGTCCGCTCAAATGTCCATGTACCCAACACCACACTCCCTGACATTGTAAACCCCCAGCACAGTTATAAAAAGTAAAACATTAAATTCTTTTTCTAATTTCCGATATAGCTGCCCATATTTGCATGTGTGCGCGTGGGTCTGCCTATTGCTTAGCTACAGTTAGCAATCTCGACATGGAAGAGCATAATAAGGAATGTGTATGCAAATTACGCCAAATAGTAATAGTGTAGTGGTAGAGCGTTGGCACAAAGAGGAGGCATTCACGGTTCGAGTCCCACCACTCCCCTTCCTATTTTATGTTCAAAATGAGTATATGAAATAATTCCTGACATATATGATTAAACATTTACTAAAAAGCATTGAAATGGCCTATGAATCAGTGAACAAAATGTATAGTTATAAAGGAACCTGAAATATAATTGTCCGCAGTTAAGCAACGCTTTACCCAGTGCAATATAATTGCTCGTAGTTAAGCAGCGGTTTGCCCAGCGCAATATAGTTGCCCGTAGTTAAGCAGCGCTTTACCCAGTGCAGTGTAGTTGCTTATAGCTAAATAGCGCTTTACCCAGCCGTTCTGCGCGGAGGTTCGCGCCCTGTAAACCAGCGCTCCATTGGGCAACGTGGAGCAACGTAGAGCAAAGTTGCTTAAACACAGCCACACCCCCTAACCATGACAAGGTTCGAACCCAGGACACTGTGCACCATAATCAAAGTACTAAACCACTAAGCCAAGACAGCTTAGGATAAGCATCCACTGTTAACATATATATACTTATAAATGTTAGATTAAGCATTGCTAAGCAGGTCTGCAGTCAGCCGCGAAATTTCAAAAATGGCCAATCACAAAAAGTGCGGGAAATGCGGCATATTTAAGCTTCATAGGTGGGAATACTCACCATAACTGATTGTAACTCCCATCTGCAGTTAGAATGTCTGGTGCTGGAGAGGGTACTCACTTAAGAGCGTAACGCTGGGGCATCGAGGAGTCAAAATACATGGTTTGGCTCCTAGTCCATTGTCATGAGACTCGACTCCTGCAGGGCCAGTTCCAAGGGACAGAGTATAAGGTAGAGGCTTGGAACCGGATGGCTCATGAACTCACCAGTGCCACAGATGTCCCTCGGACTGGTGAGCAGGTCCGTCCCCACCATGCAGACCTGAAGAGACGGAAGCAGGATCTTCTGCACAAATGGATCCAGGAGGCCTGCCATATGCAAGATGCCCCACTACTAAGTAGGTAGCCATGGAATGCAGTATGTAAGACATGCTAATATAGTCTAAATAACAGATAGGTATGTCTCAATATCCCTTCATTTACTTCACAGCTGCAGGTGTCCATGCTATGAATCAGCATGCCTATGCAGATAGGCTGCTAAGGCTACGCCACCAGGCAGGATAGTAATTATTCTGCATGTATTGTTATATAATATATGTGAGAGAGCATGACAAAAGTGTTGTAGCCCAATAATACAGCAATAAAATGCCCTGAATAAATTCTCTGCATGTACTGTTATATAACATAAGTCAGAGAGCCAGAAACAGAGTGTACTAACCCAGCAATAAAGGTAAAATAAGTCTGGAATACTATCTCTGCATGTACTGCCATATAATATAAGTGAGCAAGCCTGAAAAAGAGTGTTGTAACCTATCAATAAAGGTATAATATGTCCTGAATATGTCTTCCGTATGCACTATAATATCAAATAAAGGAGAGAGCCTGTAGAAAAGAGTGTTCAATGTAATTAATAAAGGTATAATACTTGGAGTGTGTCTGTGTCATTTACTTAGAAATGTTGTTGTACCCTTGCATTAAATAAATAGTACTGTTGTATTAAGTGCTGTCAACCCACAGTTGTGCAGTCCCATATGAAGTGGATGAAGGAAGTGCCAGTAGCTGTGAAGCATATAACAGTCCTCAACAGTTGTTAAATGGCTGACATGCATAGGTTAATCTGGCACACGAGTAGCTTGTCAAGGTGTTCCCCAGAAATGTGAGTGTGCTACATGAAATGTAGGGTTCTGTAGAAAATCAAGTGAAAATGTCATGTGAACACATCCAGATGTGTAGATACATAAATATAAAAATAAAATACAAGTATGTAGCAGTAACATCTGCATCTTGGACAGTTACTATGTCAGATATAGGTCAGGTATATAATGAACTAGCCAAACCCATTACACAATCTAATGCATGTTGCTTAGTGTAATAATACATGTAGGGGATATACACCTGCAGTCAATAGGAATGTAGTGTAGAGTTAAAGTACTAATAAGATGTTAATGGAGGTTTCTTTTTACACCCTACTCCATGTGCATAAACAATGCAATTCCACACCTCAATGGGTATGTCTAATCTCAAAACATTTGTTGGGACATATGTCTTATTGTTCTATAAAATCTGCATTTACTTTGACGCATGTCCCCTGTTAAAACACCACAATCTTGGTGGCCTTTTGCCAACAATCATCCCTGCATGCTGTTGTAATGTCCACTGTCGTTCAATATATGCATGTGTTATGCTTGCTGTTCAACTGTTGTAACCCTGGTGTGTTGGGTTAATGGGAATATTACTGCATGCTGTTACAACTAATTTGGAATGCTGTTGTCTATGTTGTAATTAAACACACCTAATCACAGAACGTATGGGAAGGCCGGTCCCAGCGGCCCCACCTGTCCCTCCTCAGCTGGCGATTGCACCTGGCACCAGCAGGTCTGGTGCCCAGCCCGGGCTACCCTCCTCCGTTGGTCCTGTGCCACCTTCAGGTGGAAGCGCTGCAGGGGATGGGGCTCGTCCCCCACCTGCAAGCATGGGCGGAGAAGGGCCACCCTCCGAAGGGTCCGGGTTGTGGTGTGTAGGGAGATCCAGCGTTTAGTCACTGATCCCCTACGCCAGCTCTAGGCGAGAGTAGCACGACTCACGGGTGAGCCTGTCCCTCCTAAGCAGTCCCCAGCATAATGACCCTTGGGTCTGTGAAGGTTCAGTGGTGACTGCCCATGGGTGGGGATCTCAGTCCCACTGTTACCATCAGTGGGCTCATGGGCTTGCGATTTCCAAATATCCGTCCCCGTCAATCGTGTTCACCCACCCCATGTGTCATACTCCACCCCTGTATGCGTCTTGTTTGTCTTGTCTGTTTACCTCCCCAAATATACCTACTTCCTCTACCTCACTTTCCACTCTCACCTGAAAAAAAAAAAAAAAAAAAAAAGGGGAATCTGTCCCCACAAAAAAATTACACCCCATACATAGCTGCCCATTTCGCATACATGTCCACTGGTCATATAAACTGATAATTATAATTGGCAGTACAACATACTTTGTTGTCCTCACCCCTCTCTCAGGGATGGAAGGTTTCAAATTTCACTCCAAATTTGAACATATGCACAGCTGTTGCTGGTAAAGAAATGGGCAGCTATGGACCTTCCCTACACCCATCCTGCACATCCCGAGCTGGTTTCCCTGCTGTCTTTCCCTCTTTGTGCCCCCTTTTTCACCACTTTCCTATCTCCCCATTTTCTTTTCTTTCAAAGAAATTAGCACAGGGGTTAGCAGGAGTAAGCACTTTTAAGCAGTAATAAGCGGGTTTAAGCGAGTGTGTGCATGTGTGCTCTTAGCTAAGCATCGCTAAGCGTCACGCAAACCCGCGCAAACCCGCTTACAACTGCTTAAAAGTGCCTTAGTCACTCTATGTCAGGGCCCTTGTTCTGCTCAGCAGCAAAATAAAATACCTCTGTTAGTCTCAAACCCCAGACCTTCGACACACTAGACTGCATGAAGTACCACTAAGCCACAACAGATATACAATAACTTGGTGCTGAAAAAAATATATCATGCATTACAATGAGTGAATGTAAAGGAAAAATAGGAAGGCCATAACACAAAGCTTGCTCTGTGGATCTTTACCAGCAATTGTTGTGGAATTGCATTACATGAGTGTGATGTGAGAAGCAGCCATTCAAGCAGCAAATAATGTTACAGAGGCACTTTACAACCCCCACACAGTATCATAGCAGGACAAACACTGGCATATCTGAGTAGGGCAGAGGCCATACCTCCTAACTGTGACAACTTTCCAGGGATGTCCCTGATTGTGAAACAAATTTTAGCTGTGTCCCTCCGAATCCCTCAGAAAAGTACTGACGTCAGTCAGAAAGGTGGGCTATTACACAATGAATACTGACAATAATAACAGTAGACACTGCTTGTACATCATGAAAGGAGTACTAATCCATATGCACTGCTTCACTGAAGTCTACAACTACTGTCCCTATTATGTGTAAGGTGTACCTCATTTCCAACTACCTATCCCTGACTCCATGCAAAGATGTATCTCAGTGTTCCATAGGCCTGGCAGAGGCACAAACACACAGGCATATAAGCTATACTGCTGTTACACACTCTGCAAATAGCTTTGGTAGGACCTCCACAAGCATACCCTTATGTAGGAGTACAACACAGAAATACCAAAGGATGTAGCCATGTACTGGTAGCAACTGACTGTAACAATGCCATTGTACCAGTCCTGAAAACACCTGTGAGTTGCACAAACAAAGAATGACAATGTAACTTCTGTCTACCATCTGGATAGGCTCACAGTTGGGAACTATGCAGACAGACCACCTGCCTTGATAAACTGACAGGTACACACCAATCCTTTAAGTCCAGTAAGATAATATTCACACATTAATACATAATGCTCTCTGTATGTAAGCCTCCCCGCCCTTCCCCCCACAATTAAAAGATACTTGTGTGTTTAGGGTCTACCAAGGGTGTAGGGAGGCATACTCAGTACTGGAATTTTCCAGTTGTCCTGCGAACCCTGTGCTAATGTCAACAATAAAAAACACAAACCCTGCAGAAGTGAGTACATTAATATTCACAGTATAACAGTTCACAAGCAGTTCATGTGGCAAAAGAATACTTCTCAATAACTACATTTGTCTGACAGTTAATTGTATGAGTAGAAAAGAAACTACATAGTCACATAAATGTTGTGTAAGCATTTGTACGGGTGAGTAAAACTCTACACTGATAGCTCTGTACTGGAAGTGGCAACAGTCAGGTCTGAGTACAGCATGTACATTACTGTCTACACCTCTAGCTTCATT
This sequence comes from Protopterus annectens, assembly GCF_019279795.1. Lineage (NCBI taxonomy): Eukaryota > Metazoa > Chordata > Ceratodontiformes > Protopteridae > Protopterus > Protopterus annectens. Next base: position 324,053,998 of record NC_056736.1, read on the forward strand.
TATAAGATGTATGCCAACCTTCTGACTTACACAACAGTGTCCACAGCAAACAAGCATGGGCCCCACTCTGGAAATCTGAAAGGGCTACGCCTACATGCCATAGCAATTTATAGCATTGGGTTGCTATGACAGTGAGTACTGCAATTACCACACAGCAGGTCGTATGCATTTACCAAATGCTGGGCAACAATTGATGCAGAGGGCATCACATGCACATGTGCAGATACCTATAAAAGCAGATTGTACTTGCTATCCCCACATGCAATCATTACATTGCATGTGTAAGCAACTGTACAACTCCTGCAGAGTATTGTCAAACTGTAGCACGTAAGAAATAAATATATAATTAGATAACAAATATATAGACCTAATTAAAAACTAAAGTTATTAATTAAGAAAAAAAAATTAATAACCACAAACTAAACTTAAGTAAGAATCTTTACTTAATAAAAAAAAAAAACTGTCAATGCATACACAGACAGACCTGAAAGGGACAAACAGGTATATAACAGTTTGTAGTTACCGGCAAGTAGTAGGTGTTTATGAATAGTACTGTACATACTCTGAAACATGCATATGTAGCAGCAGTAGGTATGTATGCACTGATGCCATGCATAACTACTGCCATGAAGAAATTGGTGTGCAGTGGGACATAACTGTGACATATGTAGCTCAGCATTATATGTCAAACATCTGAACATGTTATCTATGGTCTGTACAGTACTGCGTTTAATGGCAGTTTGGGGGAGTAGTGCAAACACCTATATAAACTTGGATGTCACAGAGTAAGACATGCATGATAGTCACATAATGTGTAGCTTAGCATTGGCAACTGCTGTACCAGGCTAGTATAGTAATGTATCATTTGCAGCTATATATACTCTTGTACTATTACTGTATGCACACATGTGACAACTGTCCATGTTGTAGCAAGGCCCAACAGGTCATCCGTGAGGTGTACGGTCTTACAACAGTGTGGACCCTGTGTCTGTATGGCACACCCATATGGCGAGATATATATGTGTCTGATATATTAGTTTCTGAACATGTGCATAGAGCAAGGGACATACTGCAACTGTTTGTGAAGGGTGGACATTTATATGTTGGTGCAGGTTGTTATGTGCATATTTATATGTAGGTCGTAGTGTGTGTCAAACAAGACAGCATACAGTGTTGGCATATGACGTGTTGTTCAAACACCGTGGGTATGATTTGTTAGGTTTTTAGTCTTCCAGATAGGAGGTCCTGCTAAAGATACATGGGCTGAGAATACCTTCCATGCATTCTGCACAGGACTGTGCAATATCATTACATAATTGTATCCCTCTCAACCTTTGCATAATTAATATTCCCACCATGAAAGGTGAACTGTATATGTGCCGATATGTATATCTATATGTACACCACTGGATGTTCATATGTACGCTCAAGCTCAATGTTGTACACGTATTGCCATCCCTGTTGTTAAAAGCCCTGTACCCATGAACTACCACATAGGTGGTAGTGTACTCAACACCAAAAGTGTGATAAGAGACTATGGGACACAGGTGGACAGTAGTGTCCCTTATGATAATCACAGTGCCACACTAGTCATGTAAACTGAGTACAGTCCACATGTCATCAGTAAAGGTGTGTCATCCATGGAAACAGAGGTCAGTGTTCATCTCTACTCATCAGTCATAACACCCATCATAGAGTACAATGGCCCTGTTGGTATGTACCTCAGAAGACGTCCACAGCAACTATAGACGCCAGACACATACCTCACAAAGAGTATTACCGGACTCAAACAGATGCCCTATGCTGACTATCTTACAAAGCCACAGCTACACTGTGTCGCATACTGCCTACCCAGAGGCTACCTCTGCCTAACATACAAAGCTAGGCCAAACCCACAGGTGTTGGACATGCTCCATGTAAACAGATGAAACTCCATACAAGCTACACACTGTACTGATCTAAACCTTGTAACGTCAAAAAGCAGAACATGCTTGAGTGGCACATTATCATCTCAGACACATACCATACTCTGGAACTAACTACCTATCAATAGAAAATGAAGGTTCTCATTAGCAGTTGCCATGAATAATCATGATGATTGTATGTGAGATAGGAAACACAACCCGGTAATCACCTCTGTGGCTCTGCATGACAGGGGCACATGAACCTACATTACATGGGTGTTGAAGGGCAGGGTACCATATGGCTAGGCTTCCATAGGCCCTACGGATAATAGCCTATTAGCTACCTAGGACCCGATACACACATGCATGTACCTGTTGCATCACATGCTATGTGAGTTTGACTGGGTGTGATGGAGAATGTGTAGGCGAATGTGTCAAAGATGTGTATATGTGTGATAGCCTAGTGGGAAACTGTGTATATCATGGTATGTAGTGTTGTAGCTCTAATCCCATCAAAAGGTACGTATGCTATTGCTAGGCAGGAAAAGCAGTATGGCATATGGTGTGACGTAGTCCCATGGTGTTGACTGGAATGTGCCATTGTAGGCTAAAGCAGTACATGTATGCTTATTGATTGTTAACACTAGTGAATACAAATCACGTATGAACCGTAGTACTACCTGAAGTTGTAGGCCTAAACAGCACAATATGGTTTATATCCACATTGCTTGGTAACACCGTTTTGTTTGTTACCTGTAGTCCTCACACATTACATACCTCAGGCATGAGGTTTTGTAGGTGCTGACACACAGTACTGTATGGTACACAGGTAAAACTAACCTGGGTTGCCATACCTTTTTGTCTTGTAGGTATGTCTGATGTGTGTGTGGGTATGCCTGTAACATGGCCTCGGTGGTATGTGTGTCACAGGATATAAGTGCATATCTAGCAACATGTATAGTGTAGTACAGCAGTATGCCACCTATAGTGATGAATGTGCACATATGTTACTGAGGGATTTGCTATCAACAAGTAGCGTGGTGTACTGGTAGTACTGTAACTGTACTGTACATTCATTTCAATGGATGACAAATGTCTGTATGCATTAGCTTCATATACACCTCCTGTGGCTAGGTGGTGCATTGTGTCACATATAGTGTGCCATGTACTGTTGTATAGTCTTACATACTGGTTCCACTTTGTTGCTGTGCAGAACATGGTTTGGTATATAGTATGTGCCAGGCACTGTCAGGCAGATGTGGACTGAGCAGTCATATGTGGTATTAAAAGTGTGTATCTACTGACAACCAATAGGTTGCTATATATGGCATTTCATTGATGTCTGCACTTTAGAATGTTAAGTGTGCCACATGACTTGCTCACAATTACTGTTTTATTGTCTTCCAGTGACATGTCTCACAACAGGAAACCCGCGTATTCCCCTGAGGAGGAGGAAGTTATTGCAGACACCCTCATACACCATTACAACCTGCTGTTCTCCAGAACCAGCCAGGACCAGCATGGGCACACTGCACTGTGGGAGGATGCTGTCTATTGGGTGAATGATGTAGGCATGCATAACCGGACTTATGAGCAGGTATGCCATCACTGCAGTGATTTAATCAGACATGTCCGGCAGCATGCCTTCGATGTCCACAGACAACAGCTTGCCACAGGTGGTGGTGCCGCAACACACTCCCCCTCACCAGAGTGGAAGAGCTGCTCCTCAGCATGGTGGCTCCTGGCCAACCAGAACCACACACCTGAGTCATCATGGAGGCCGGAGTCACCCAGCACGGCGACACAGAGCGTGCAGGTAACATGGCATATCTGTAGACCACTGTTAGCTCAATTGTTAGAACATGCATTTATCAGATGTGTACTGTGTATGCAGAAGATGTGGAGCTTGGTGTCATGCAATACTGATAATTTGGGACGTTATCTGTATGCCTGTGACTGTCACCTCATGTACTACTGTAAAATTGCAAACTCACAGCAGCAATGCCATAGTTGTTGACACTGACAAACTGTTTCATATCCTTGCAGGTCCCACTGGTGTGATAGCAAGACAGCAGACCCATGCTGGTGAGTGGTCTACATTTAATATAGCATATAACATGTGCATGTCATAGGAGAGTTGTAGACATGTTAAACACCTACACATAGTGCATGCTCTGCATATTCTCTGTGAGACTATGCACATCCCAGTAACATGAGTAGCTGCCTCAAACACATGCAATACACAGAGCATCCCAAACAATTGGGGTACACTGTAGTGGACATTGTATAGGCAGAGTCAATACACATGCACACAACATACACCACTTTGTCATATGCAGTATATGTTAATATGATACACATGGCATATGTAGGCACCTTCTGTAAGGTCATACTCCAGTATCTCAAATGTCATCAACACAGCACACATACTATACCTGAGGGGTAGAGGCCTATCATGGGGTGGTGTGACACGCGTCAACACACAACACAGTCATGTTAGGCAATGCTCCCTATTGAACACCTGACATGCCCATGTAACAACTGGCTGTGAAATGGTAAATGTTGCCTAAGTGGTGCAGGTCAGGTACAGCAAGATAGTTGCCAGTGTGACATACATTAGTGGCCTTGATTGTCCACATGATGCTGCCTGATGATGGCTCATGGTACTACACTACATCCAGTTACAGTACCTACAGTACTACACATAGCATTCATTGTTATACACCTGACAGATGTGTGCATCCAGCCATGGTATGTATAGCTATGAGTGATGGTGCATAGGACATTGGAAAGCATTTCAGACTTGCACTGCAATGTTGTGTCCATGTACACATTGTGTTCCAGGGTGAGGCCAATCATTGAACAACACACATGCATCAACGACATGTATACTGTTATCAACAAGGACTCTCTACACTCACACTGCATGCTGTTGAGCAACACACATCCTGCATGCTGACACGTGTGATAGGACTCTTTGGCTTGTGATACTGTACTCCACCATCAACCACTAATGAATATGAATCAACCTCTAATGAATATGTTCCATATTGCTGTTGGTGTGTGTGTGTGTGTGTGTGTGTGTGTGTGTGTGTGTGTGTGTGTGTGTGTGTGTGTGTGTGTGTGTGTGTGAACTTGACTGAGTAGTGTATTTGTGTGCATGTGTGCATGTGTTCATGTGTGCATGTGTGCATGTGTTCATGTGTGCATGTCTGCATGTCTGCATGTCTGCATGTGTGCTAACATCCTGTACAGCTGGTAAAGTGTGTTTCGTGTCTCCCTCTCACAGGTGCTGAGGTATTGTTGGATGAGTGCAGCAGGGAACCTGAAGTCACTGCCACAAATAGTGAACATGATGATACATGTGTTGTGGCACAGGCAGGTTTGATAGGATCTGTTGTTGGTCCGCCACTCAACAGTACACAGCTTTCCACCCCATTTATGTGCACATACATACTGCCAATACATCCCTCAACACCAATGGCCTTAGGTGAGGAACAGCATATGGTAGGCATTGACCAGGACAGTGTGGTATCTATGGCACATGCAACCCCACACAGCAGCCATGCCCAGACACCTGGAATGGTACCACATAGGCATATGGCCAGGGGTTCTCATGGGAGCACCGCTGGTCATAATGCCCCTGGCAGATGTGCCCGCACAGGTCTCACAACCTCAGGTATGTTCTAGGCTGTAATGCAAGCACATGCATGTATGGAATGGTACACCAGGCAGGGACTAAGGGCGCAGAGGGCTCATAACACCGCTATCAATGACAGTATCCATGACCTTTCTGGTGCCATCCGTAATTACATCGATGTCATTAATAGACGTTGGGGGGAGACACTAGATGTCCTCCGTAATGTAATGTCCATGTGCCAGGATAGTGCAGGATGGCTGGGACGTCAACATGGACGTATGTCAGCAACATCATCAGCTGGCAGTCATCGCAGATGACACACAAGTACCAGCCGCTCCCATAGTGGCAGTACTAGCCCCAGCAATGTTGTGGCTGGGCTGTCGGTAGACCGTCTGAGATGACCACGTGCATGTGGCTCTGGCCAGTCCCGGCAGGGACATTGGTCCAGTCAACATCCCTCTGCCTCTGACGATAGTACCCAGTCTGGCTTAGTACCGGATACTGTCCGTGTCACCCCTGCCAGGCACAGGTACTGTGTCCGTGGTCGGAGACAGTGATCTGTACAGCCTGGCAGGTACAGTCTGTGGCTGTCCCACAACCTCCCATATTTGGCGGCCACAAGGGGGTACTGTGTGCATGCAGACACACACACATAATACCAACACCTAGAGCTAACACATACACACACACATTACATCAACACTGACCCATACTGTACTGTTGTCCCACACACACACACACACACACACACACACACACACACACACACACACACACACACACACACACACACACATACATGTCGATTGGATGGGTCATTGTCGGGCTCTGGCAAACCAATAACACACCCTGTGCATATGATGAAACTGTGCCACCTCCTGTCATCTGTGACATTGATGCAGGAACAGGCTAACATGGTGCTGATTCACAGGGTGACCTAATAGCAGTGTAGCAATGTTAGCATGTTGTCAACAGTAAAGTGTAATAATATCCGTGTAGGTATATCTGAGCAGGCATGATGCATCAAAGCTATGATTATCAATGTAGTATTGTTTACACCAGTGTTAATTCCAAACATGGATTGTCCACCTATGTGCCACTTGGCTGATGTGTGTGGTACTGGCAGCAAGTGTTGGTGAGTGGACGTTACGTGTGTGATGTGTGCAGTACAGATTTCAAGGTGTACATTTGTGAACATGGTGGAGGTGCACTGTCTGCATGTATGTGCATGGTGGACACATGGGAAGGGTGACATGCCCTGTATTACACAGTGTTAACACTTCATATTTCCTATTGGTGTCCAGTATGCATTTTACTACACATATGTCACAACTTGGGTACACGTGTGCATGACATGGTATGACACTATGCTGTGGGTGATACTGTTAATATCGGTCATTGGTTTGCATTCTGGTAGTGTACATAACCTCAACAGCCTGATTTTAACCAATCGTTAGATGATGTCTTGACAACTGACACACAGCTGTAGGATACACAGTAGCATTTGAATCATTCCGGTACTATACTATACCAGTTACCAATGTTATTGACCACCACACAATCCCATGACCACTCCTGTTTGGCATGTGGCCATCCTAGGTACAAGCAGACACACTAGGGATATGTCCGTCCACATCTGGTAATGCATACAGTGGCCTACAATGCATTCTCCAGATTAGACACTTATCCTCCACAAGGGTATCATACAGACAGATACCTGTTGACAAACCCATGCTGTGAAGCTATGAGCCAACTATAGCATAGTCATCCACATTTACTACACATAGTATCCTGACAGTACCACATTGGTAGTAGCCCACAACATGTAGCAGGGGTACTGATGTGTACATACAGCCACATGTGATGTCATTTGTCCTTTGATATTCACATTCTCAAAGGTATGGTGATGTCCTTCAGTGTATCACATTAAGCAATAAGGGGTCTGTATGCATATCCACTGAGTTGTTGTACACCTATAATGAATGCCCATTATTGACAGACTGTGTTGTGTTTGAACATGTCTGAAATATGCCCCAGGCATAAACCCTCACTCACACTATTCTATAGAAACTGTCATATGTGTGTGACACAGATTACCTAGGGCACAGATCACTACAGTGGCTGGACTTGTCACATACATACTTATGTGACCTACGGTCTGAGAAGCAGCAGCACCAACTGTCAATGGTAACAGATGTATTCGTGTTGAAAGCAGGCTTCACACCTATGAAGTGATTGAGGTCACATGTACATATATGTCTTGGCCACACATTTACCAATTGAGGTCACATGTACATATGTGTATTTGCCACACAGATACCTGACGTGTGCAATGCACATACTGTTGTTTTACTGATATGTCATACAGTAGTACAAGCAAAACCCACAACACATTGATCAACAGTGTCACACACACACACACACTCAGTAATTGCAGGATTCAAACCCCTACCTAACTATGTTATGATACTAGAGAGATATGCATTACCACAAAGCGCTATATGCTTTACTGGGAGTTTTCATTTCCACTGCTGTATTTGTAAGATACTGACATCATCAAACCTGCCAAAGAGGAATTTACCTCTTTTAGTGTGTTTTCACAGTCTCCAAAAAGGCCACTCCTCTCAAAGGAAATGACACACACACACACACACACACACACTCAGCAATTACAGGATTCAAACCCCTACCTAACTATGTTATGATATTAGAAAGATACACATTACCACAATGCGCTATATGCTTTACTGGGAGTTTTCATTTCCACTGCTGTATTTGTGGGATACTGACATCATCAAACCTGCCAAACAGGAATTTATCTCTTTTAATGTGTTTTCACAGTCGCAAAAAAGGCCACTCCTCTCAAAGGGAATTACACACACACACATACACCCTCACACATACACACACTCAGCAATTGCAGGGTTTAAACCCCTACCTAACTATGTTATGATACTAGAGAGATATGCATTAACACGATGTGCTATATGCTTTACTGTGTGGTTTTTATTCTCCTGCTATATTTGTAGGATGCTGACATCATCAGACTGGACATGGTAATGTGTGTGCACTTTGTTTTATGCAATCCCAGGAATGAACCATGTGGGTCAGCAGGTGTAAACAACTTGAACAGGACTCCACAATTCTTAGCTTGTGTGATCTATCTGTGGACAAATTGCCATTCCTTCATATGACAATACATATTTATGCACAGATTGTTGGTTTTGTGGATACGACATGTGTCTGAGATGTTGATAAAGGGCTATTCAAAGTCTATGTGGGACGTGTGTAGCTCCTTTCAGTGATGTATTTCCTGGGTGGCTACCTTGAAAACAGTCTAGCAGGTTTGGGAAACATGATCTGCCCATTAACATACCACAGTTGGTTGGGTTGTATGTTTGTCGGCTTCCAATAGCTCTGTTTCTGACTGCAATCATGATGGACTCCATGACCTAGCAGTTCAGACTTCATAGGCTTATAGGACTATAGTTCCCATGGTCTGTTGTGCACCAACACTTGTGGGGTGTGCCATATGTTGCTGTAACACAGTCAACAGTTTAAGATCCTGTAGAGAGGGTGAGGCTCAACAGACTGTTCAGGTGCAGGGCCTGTTTGTTCTGTAGTTCACTTATGATACATATGGGGAAACAATGTTATCCAAGTGATGCCATTCATTCAGCTTTGGGAGGAGCTGTTTACCCATTCTACATGTGATATCTCCTGGTATGATGATAGGGCCTTTTGTCAGTGGGAGGTGGGTATGTATGTATGGGCCTGTCTGACAGGATGTCGGCATTGTCAGTCAGGTACAGTTGACCCTGACTCAGGACATATATGAGTGTACATTGCTATTTATGACATAGCTGAAGGAGGTGTCATGGTTCTGTCTGTACTCCTTCGTAGATAATCTTTCCAAAACACCGACAAACCTGACCACTAAACCCCTGTTATACTCTTTTACACACTTAACTCACTACTGATCCTTTGTGATCAGTCAACAGAGTATGTCATCATAATATCCTGGCATGTCCAAAGGTCGGTTTTGTGTGTACTCTCCAGTCCAGCTGGTGCATATTGGAATTTTGACGCAATGTTACAACTGCCTTATGTACACAGACAACCCTGTCCTCCTCCCAACAAACTCAGATATATGTGAGAGATGCAACTATATAGACAAACAGGAGGCTGAGCTCTCTCGACCCATAACTGTCCCAGTCTATCAGGTGGTGAAGGTAACCACACACACTACAAATCCAGTCTCACATAGACCTATAGCGACAGCAAACCATATACATTACCACACAAAAACATACTCGGAGGCTCTAAATAAACTCTGCCTAAGCAGCAGAGACATCCAAAGCAGACACCCAAACAACTGCTACCCTACAACAATACCCACATATCACATAGTTCACAAAGTCAGTGTGCCACACAGTCTCTACCCTTAGGGCTAAACAACACACCTAATACACTTGTAATAGGTGACTATTATTGTCGGACACACTGACGTCCCACTCACCAGGCTGAACAAGTAGAAGGTCACTTTGAGCTGTCTGTCAGGTGCCAGGATCTGCCACATAACACATGCACTCAGGTCACTCCAAAGCAAGTATAAATATGGCTCCATCATTGTCCATGCTGGTGTGAAAACCCTGGACTACATGACAAGAGACATAGAGGAGCTCTCTGATCATGTAGCCCAGGCCAGTATGACCCTGACCTTGTGTAGCATCTTACCCTCACCAAGAATGATGTCACAGTATACAGACAAACTGATCACTTTTAACAGTTGGCTAACATATTGGTGTCATTCAAAGGGGATCCAGTGTCTGTCAGCCTGGGATGACATGATCGACATGCCAAGTAGCTTTGCTATGGACAGCTTGCACCTGTCACCCCTAGGCTTTCAAATACTGGCTAAGGCTTTTGCCATCCCCACAGTGGCTTTTTTAAGTGAGGCTCAGAAGACAAACCCACCTCCATAGACGTTACAATGCAAAAGAAACTAAGGGTAATGCTGCTCAACAACAGATGTCTAACCCTCAGAATGCACACACTCAGGACTCTCCTCAGTATGGAGACTGTTGATATCTGTGCAGTAACAGACACCTGGTTCAGGCTCCCAAAAGCACACCAGCACTACCAGGTTTTACTTCATACCATGCTTTTTGGACACAAGACTCGGACCGGCCAACAAAAATAGAGGGAGTATCCATATACATCACACATACACACACCTCCAGGTTAGTAGCACTGCACGAAGCATTGGAGACCATACATGTGCAACTAACAGTGGCCCAAACTGCATTTCCATTTGTAGACTGTTACAGACCACCCTCCCAAACTCAGGAACACCACTCGGTATTCCTGGAAACACTGGAGAATATGTAGGTCTCTCCAAACACCATTATATTGGGTGACTTCCAATACACAAACATTGACTGGGAATACTACTCAAGCACCAACACCCTCGCAAAACAGTTGCTAGGATTTATAGACTCAAATGCTATGGCACAACTGGTCACCACACCCACAAGAGGGGAAAACATGTGGGACATGATCATCACCAACATGGGGACTCTCTGTTCCACACCAAAGGTATACCCCTCATTGGTAAGGTCAGACCATACATTTATCTCACTGGACATACATATCCCATCCACACCCCCATCCAAGGTAATCTCGGTGAAGAACTTCTCAAAAGCAAACGTCACACTTCTGCAAACCGAGGTGGTATTCGTCAAAGACTCTGGGACAGTGGTAAATATGGCTCAGACCACTGAATCCTTTACAAACGCATTCTATGGACACCTACTGGAATGCATGGATCGTGCTATCCCAAATAACAACAAGACTCACTCCTCCAAAGGCAGGGGACCTGTCTGATGGACCACGGCCATTAATAAGCTATATGGTGAAAGGAGTAGGCTACTACATGATAGAGCACAATCCCAAAAAGGGAAGGCATCTCTGATCAGTACTAGCAAAAAGCTACGATCACTCATTAATTCATCTAAGGCCCACTTCTAATGGACACTTGCAACAGACACTAAGGACAATCACAAGGCCTTCATTAGTTATGTCAGGAACCTGGGTGGAAACTCCCAGATATGCTGTGAGTTACTGCATAATGACAAAACATACACTGAACCCACTGACATTGCCAACATCCTGGCAAACAGGTTCAGTGCAAATGCCCCCCCCCCCCATCCCTCCAAAGTGCAAATGTCCATCCCAACAAGGTGTAGCCTCCCTGACATCACAGATGAACAGGTGAGTGCTGCCCTCTCCAGAGCAGACAACACAGCATCAATGGGACCGGACGGTGTCCCGGCCTACGTCTTACACGAGCTTCATGATGAACTTAACACTCACATTAAGTCACTGTTCAATATCAGAGTTACTATAGGATATCTACTCAAGGAATGGAATACAGCAACAGTGTTCCCGCTCCACAGAGGTGGTGCCACAAGGGACCCTGGACAATATCACCCTATAAGCCTACCTAGCCTGGTCTGCAAAGCTATGGAGCGTATCGTCATGGAACCCATACACATAGACATCGGGAACCTACAGACACTGGATCCTACACAATTCGGCTTTGTTGTGGGCAGATCTTGCCTCTTGAACCTGTTCAACATCTTTAAACAGTTAACAGGTCCATAGACATAGAGAAGGTTGTCCACACAGCCTACCTGGAGCTCGCAAAACAGTTCAACACAATACCCACCTCGGGCATTATACATAAGCTCACCAGCTTCAATATCAATACATATGTCACAAGATGGATTGCTAACTGGATCATGGATAGCACCCACATGGTCAGTATTACAGGTGCCATGTCTGACTATACACCAGTTACACATGGCATCCCACAAGGCTCAGTCCTGGGACCTCTCTTGTTCAGTATATATTTCTCAGACGTACAGGCTAACACAGGAGGAATATGGCTGACCATGTTCGCAGATGACTGCAAACTAGGTGCCATAATCAACTCTCCAGCTGGCACAAGCATCCTTAAAAAGGGTCTCACAGAGATGGATGACTGGTGCCAGAGCCATGGCCTACAGCTAATTGCCATTAGATGCATAGTCACCCCCTTTGTTAATAACAAAATGCCCACACATTATCACATAGGTGATAATCCATCATGTACGGTGGGTGTTATTTGGGATTTGGGGACATGAGATGTTAGTACTCTCGCCTTTGACAATCACGTTGCCAATGTGGTTAGACAGACCTTCTATATAGCCCACTTTATCCCATAAGGTTTCACATCTAGATCAAGTGGGGGTCATTGTGCCCCTATACTCATCATGCCCATGCTTGGATACAATGCCCCATTTCGGATGTACCTTACCCGACACCTGCAGCAACTGTAATGACCACAAAGGTACCTCACCAAGTAGATCTAGGGACTCACACAGATGCCCTAAGCAGTTTGGCTATGGTAACCCCAGCTCTACTCAGTCGCTTACTGCCTACTCGGATGCAATCTGTGCCTGTTGTTTAAAGCCATGTCCATCACAGAATTAATGGACAGGCTCCACCTCAGGATATCCACGACCCTTAGAGCTACACACTCCAGGGATGGAAACATCAGCACTGATATTAATAGGACATGCTGGAGGGGTAGATTCCTATCCCAGAGGCTCCACTCACTCTGGAATGAGATCCCAGTACCGCATACGCAGAGACCTCCACTGACCACCTACAGGAGACATCTTGACAAGTGGATGGGTGATCGTATGTTTAGCCCTGGGATATTGTCTGGGTCCCTGCTAGACAGAGGCACAATAAACTAAACATGTGGGCTATCTTGTGTGACCTACTATTCACAGGCACAGTCTACTAATTTAATAGGGTTGCAAAAGCCAAACACACTCTGGCTAGGCTTATACATGCCCTAGGGCAGATAGCCTAGTATCAACCTCTGAACTTATGATAATGTTCGGGATGCACATTGTTTATTGATGATACTGATTGCAGGTTTTGTTTCTTCTTTGCTTTCCCACTTTCTATGAACAACCTAAGTATCTGCAGAACATATTTGATTATGACAGGGTTCCACTATATTATATATGTGTCTGTTGTCATATAACTGTGTGCACAAGGCGGATTGGTGAATAGTGAGAGGTTCCTGGGTTAACACATGCAACTGCCGGATATGTGTGGCCCACTGCTGTACTCAGACATGGCCTAAGTGTGTGAGCATGCCCAGTTCGGCCTTTCAGTGTTTTGTTGCCTGACATTTGTCTCATTTATTCATGTGTGAGCATGCCCAGTGTGTGACCTTTCAGTATGTTGCTGTCTGAGGTCCACTACATTTGTTGATGTGTGTGAAAATTACCAATATTAACATTTATACTATATGTGTGTTGAAAATCAGGTTCTATTCTTACTGCAGGGCTCACCTTTGTGTCTTAACTCGACAGGGATTATGCTATCCCTGCAGGGTTTCCATGAGATACTTTGCATAGACTTATCAACATTTCTTCATACAAGCTGAACACTGACATACTATCATGGTTTAGTGGTTCAATTCAATGACTATAGTGCACAGTATCCTGGGTTCGAGGACTGTCACTGCTTCATATTTTCATACTGGGCAGAACAGACTGCTTCAGGAACAGTGAAGCAAATATGACCATATTTACCTGCTTTTGCTGAACTATGCCCAACTTTGACCAAACTTGCACAGCATTGCTCAATGTTAACCAACATTGCTGAACGGTGCCCAATATTGCTCAACATTGCCAGAAGTTGTGCTACTTTGTGTGTGCAATTTTGTTTACATATACTAAATAGTGGTAAGAGCTGTTTAGCACTGCTTTATATTGCTTAACACATGGCAATCATGCCTCAGGTGGTGCTGCAGGGCTGCCTATGTCGGATGCACATATTACACTCCCTATACATGTTTGTTAACAGGTAGTGTCATGTTAGGCATTCCTTTTACTATATGTTCGAGTCAGACAGAGGTATCATTTCCAGTGTTCTTACTGAGCCAGTGTATATACTATGCGTTGCCTCTTTGCCAAGGCCAAAACATACTGGGCACATCTCCTTCTGCCTACTGGGGCAGACTCAGGTTGGTCCTCCTCTGAGTCACGCTCTGCCTGTGATGGCCTTGGCAATGGTGGGGGGCTATTTGGCCTGGCCCTATGCTGCTCCTGCTGCAGCTGTTTTTGCAGGATCATATTATGTAGCATAGCACATACCATGACTATTTGGGTACATGTAGTTGGTGAGTACTGCAAGGCTCCACCAGATGTGTCCAGGCACTGGAACTGTGACTTGAGCAGCCCAAACACATGCTCAATTACATTTTGTGTTTGTGCGTGTACCTCATTATGGCGTTCCTGTTCAGGTGTGTGTGCGTTTCTGATGGATGTCATCAGCCACAGCTCGAGTGCATATCCAGCATCCCCCACTAGGTGATCATGAGGGATGTCCCCATTGGCAAATGTCTGGTACAGCTGTGTCTGATGCCAGATATGGGAGTCATGGTAGCTTCCAGGGCAGCAAGCACACGCATTCATTATTATGCCCTGGGCATCACACACAACCTGGCAGTTGATGGAGGGGAAACCCTTACGGTTATAGTAGACCCTACCCCGCTCACTAGCTGGTGCTTTGATGCATATGTGCGTGCAGTCTATTGCACCCACTACCTCAGGGTATTCCGCTATTTTCTGGAAGAGACACATATTGCTGGCCAATACCTCACGGGAATTGGGGAAATATACATGATCACTGACATGTGTTGACATGGCATTCAGGAACTGGTGTAGTACCCTGGATTCTGATGCCTGTGATATCCCCATCATATCACCAGTTGGTCTCTGGAAGTTACCTGTTGCTAGTATTCTTAGGCCAACACATACCTTGGTTTCCACTGAGATGGATTCCCCTCTGTTGGTTCTGTGTGTGAGGCGTGGCCTGCACAGCTCAACAATTTGCTGCATGAGGTCTCTGTCCACTCTATAGCACTCCACTATCTCCAGCTCATGTAGCCCCTGGTAGGTTACCCTGTGCCTGTACACTTTTCTCCGTCTCCTCACTGTGGGTTGCTCAGCAGCATTTGCATTGTCACCACCCTCAGCATGTTGCATATGTCGCCATATAAGAGCAATGGCAGCCCCTAACATTTCTTTGTCTCAGTAAAGCCTTTTCAGTTTTCACTTCTATTAGCTTACTGCAGTGTTGCAGTGTCTCTGAGAAAAACATAGTGGTAAGTTGTTTGCTGAGTTTTAAGTGCTGGGCTGGGCTGGGCTAGTGTACTGCCTGTGTAATTGCCTGATTCTGATTGTTTTCACCTGCTAGCTCTGCTAATACTCCCTGGTTAACTTCCTACTATTTTTTGTGCTTCCTTTGCCCTTTCTTTTTCCTCAGGGGGGGGGCAGCGCCACATACACAAGCACAAACACGTGCGCACACATGCTTACACGGACTAAAACCTGCTTATTCTTGCTAAAACATGTGCACACAGGCGCAAACGTGCTTACATGGGTTTCAACAACCTTACACTTGCTTACTCCGGCTTAAACGTGCCCACACAGGCGCACACGCGCGCACACAGGCTTACTCGGTTTTACAGGTGTGCACACGCACGCATACATGTTGCAGGCACTTCTACAAGAAACTTTAGTGTTGTTCATGGCATACATCTTCAATTTCTTGCCTTTAGCTAGGGTACCTGTTGACTCACCTCTTCCAGTGATGAGTAACTGACAGCAGACACATGCCACTCTACTCCAATGAGCTTCACTTCTTTCAGACATACCCCACTCATGATGTCACCTATCTTCTACTCTGAAACCAGATAAAGGTGGAGGTTCTGTTATTATGGATAATATTGTATATGAAGCTAAGATGATGGAAATCTTAGATGATTTAGACAAATATCTCAGAGCCTCTTTAAATGAGATTAATATAGGTAATAAAAAAATATATGTGGTTTTAAATGACTTGCTTATGGAACAATCTATTGATGTTGAAACTTTTAAATACCTTCACGTTGAGAAACCTAAGGTCCCCTCTATTTTTGGGATACCAAAAGTACATAAAGACTTGGAAGACCCCCCTTTGAGACCTATTGTTGCTTCGGATGGCTCAGTTACTGCACCACTGGTGAGATGGTTGGATGTAAAGCTTAAGTCTTTATCTATGGGAGGCCAGGGGACTGTTAAAGACTCTTGGGATCTTTTGCGTAGTATAACTCAGGATTTGTATGATGACAATATTACTTTTATAACTATTGATGTAGTGGACCTTTTTTCATCTATACCCCATAATGAGGGGATGATATGGTTTGAAGAAGCCCTGATAAATTATGGTAAATTTAATAATAATGAATTTTATTTGATCCTAGTTTTTATGGAATTAGTTTTAAACAACAACTTTATTCATTATGAGGGAGAATTTTTTAAGCAGATTCAGGGAGTAGGGATGGGTGCAAGATGTGCCCCCACATATGTTAATATTATTTTAACAGCTTGGGAAGAAAAAATTATTATTAATTCAAAATATGCCCATAATTGGAAATTTTACAAGCGTTTCTCGGATGATATGTGCTTTTTATGGGTGGGCACGATGGATGAATTTTTAGAATTTTTTAAGTATATCTCAGAGTCCACTGATTTTTTAAAATTTACTTATAATCAGGATAAAGAATTTTTAAATTATTTGGATATTACTATAGGCAAAAGTGAGGGTTGTTTTTATTCTAAGATTTTTAGAAAGCCAACATTCTCGAATTCTTATTTGGCTTTTAATAGTGCTCACCCTTACCATCAGAAAAAAGGTATTGTTAAGGGACAATATGTGAGGGGTAACCGTATGACATCAAGGGAGAGTGATTTTGAGGATGAATGCAAGATTTTGCACAATATGTTTATGGATCGAGGCTACCCTAAAGATCTTATTGAGCCTATAGAAAGAGAAGTTAGGGAAGGTAGATATGACAAATTTAAACCCATTTTGGGTTCAAATTTTGTCTTGAATGAGATGAAATCTACAAAGCTTAACAGTGAGGGTACAGGCAATTTTGTAGTTGATTATAATGGTAGTGCACCCAGAATTAGAAAGATTTTGGAGGAAGAATGGTGTAGGTTTGGTCAGATTTTGGATTTGAAATGTATCTTTGAAGAACCTTTGAAATGTACATATAGAAGGGGCAAAAGCTTAAAGACTATTCTGGAGGGTAAATATGGTATGAAAAAAGTTAAGGAAGGGAAACTAGGAACCTTTAAATGTGGAAGGTGTTCCCAATACCCTTTTATTTGTACTAAGCAAACAATTTTTTTAGAGAGCAGGGACAGACTTATCCAGAGCAAATATTTCGCGAACTGTCACACCTCTGGGATAGTTTATTTAGGTTTGTGTGATCATTGTGATGCATTTTACATAGGGAAATCGGAAAGAAAGTTAAAAAATAGAATTTATGAGCATTACTATGAGATAAAAACAAAATGTACTAATAATGCTTTATACCGACATAAATTAATTTGCCAGGAAGCTAAATTTAGCTTCTTTGTGTTGGAAGTAGTGGAAAAGGATGTAAGAGGTGGGCTATGAGAAACTTCGATTGAGTATAAAGAGCTGTTGTGGCAGCTTTCCTTGGAGGCGAATAAACCTCCAGGTCTAAATGATGCCATCTCTTTAGCACCTGTACTCAAGCTGAGATCAGCTAAGCTTTAAGTGTTTTCATTTTATATTTTTTTCTATATTTATCTTATTTTAAATGTGTATTAAAATCAGTTTATATTAAAAAGTGTTGGTAGTATAGAATAACACAAGCTGTAATGCTTTTGCTGGTTGTATTAAAGAATTTAGTTTGTTTTATTAGATTAAGTTATTATAAAGTATTTATTAAATTTTGATAATAATATTAATTTATTAATCCATTAATGTATCAGGTCAGTGTGGGGGGAATCCATTATAATATATTTTAATGTATGTGTTGTATGCATTATAAGTCTTACCCCTTTAAATGTTTAAGTATCTTGTTCCCTTTAATTAACTAATTGTTTAATTATTTTAATTATTTTGATGAATATATAAGGAGTGGTTTTTGTGTAGGTATGCATTTGTCTCCATCTGATGAAGTGGTTTAAATGAAAACGCAGTGCTGGTGTAATCGCGTTAGTGGACTGTATAGTCAAACTTATTGTTTCTGCGTTTTATTGGACTGAAGAGTCGTTTTAATTGGTTTTCTGGTTTTTAGAGTGCAGCGCGTTTGCACGGCGCTGCGCTATGCTTAAACATCGGCGATCGGGATAAAACAAAAATTATTTTATTTTAATTTTGCATTGGTGAACATTGCCAATGGCATGCTTCCTCGACTGGATGCATCCTTTTTTGGAGCTGTCACGGCTCCGTTTTGCTATTTGCAGAACCGTACTCAGTTGTCAACGGAGTACATTTCTGCAAATAACACTACTCTTACTCGGACAGGTTAGGGTTTCCTGAATCGCAAATTTACCTCATTTGCATACCTTTCAGCAGCAAATGAGGTAATTTGCATAACCTAGCCCTGTCCGTGTAAGAGGAGTTTTAGGAGCTCTCTTGCAAGCCCCTGCCGGCTGTTCCTGGATGGCTCGGTAGACATGTTGGCTGCATGGAGTCTTACTCTACTCTTAGACTCCATGCAAGCCTTCATGAATCCAGCCCAATGACTGTATAAGAGATCATATGAAATGTATAATGTTTGCATCTGAAAATATGTCAGTATGGTGTGTTTTCATTTATATAAACATATAGTTGCCTATATCATAAGTGTTGAGTCAGTAATTTTTTTGTTAAATATGTGTGTGTGTGTGTGTGTGTGTGTGTGTGTGTGTGTGTGTGTGTGTGTGTGTGTGTGTGTACATATATATATATATATATATATATATATATATATATATATATATATATATATATATATATATGGGATCACTACATAATCTCGAAAGTTTTAAATACAGAATTTCGAAATTTTGAGACTATATAGCCAAAATCCCTAATTACCAAAAGACCAGAAGCACGAATTTCAAAATCCCTATCATCAGGAGTTTGACATTCGCACTTCTGGTGTTGTGGTATGATGGAAGGTCAAGTAAGTACCTATGTTTAAATGTGTTGGTTAGGGTTTAGTGTGTAAGTGTGTGTTGTGACTGTGATGTGTGCGTGCAAGGGGATTGTAGGTGTGTGTTGGTGTTTCGTGTGTTTGTGTATGTAGTGCGACCTTGGAGTTAGAATATTTAAGTAAGGGGGGGTGCCCCCCTGCTTGTCTGTAGTTTTGGTTTGTGTGTTTGTGTGTTTGTGTTCTGGGGGACGGTGTGTATATGAGTATGTGTGTGGTGTATGTTGAGTGTAGTTTTTGGTAGTTTGAATTTCGTGGTTTTGATGCTTTGGGTATTTCGTCTCGGGATTTTGGGTGTTGGTAGTTTGGGTTTTCGGGATTCCATATATCCCGCGGTGGTGGTGCTGCGGTAGCATTGTCGCCTCACAATAAGACGCTGTCCGGTTTGATTCTCAGCTAGAGCATCTTCTGTGTGGAGACATGCGTGAATGGGCGTACCTTCGTTGAAGGTTGTGCATCAGGGCTGGTATCTCGACATGTAAAAATCAACTACCAATCATTAGCGGACCGGAGTTCTGCTGTGGCGACCCCTAACCGGGAAAAGCCGAAAGACATAACAAGTAGTGGTTCCATATATATATATATATATATATATATATATATATATATATATATATATATGTATAGTTTATTAAAGCAAGCAAAATGAGAAACAGACATCAAGCTTTTAAGCAAATAATGTTAATGTGAAAGTATGCCTTTTGTTACTCAGTTTGTTTGCTTTTTATAAAGTCTATATTTATAATAAAATTTTGATATGACATTCATTAGATTTAGAATTTACTTGCACTTAAACATTTCAGATGAGCCACTTTTTGCTGTTTTTTTTATTAATTGCAGTCACTTAATTACTTAATTGCATACACCTCAAGTGACCGACTGTGATAAAAAATACTACAGTAATGTATTCCAACTTGCTTTGTAATTATTGCAGACTAGAGCCAAAAGCCAGACTAATGACTGTTTATTTTGATCATGACAGGGGAGTCATTCATTCTCTTCCACAATAAAATGTAACCAGCAATGATAACCCCATTGTTGATGCTGTAAACCTCTTATGTCTAACTGCAGAAGAAGGATCTAATGAAAGGAGGAAGAAAGAAAGAGTCCTGGACACAGTAATGCTGGTTACTAATGAAATGCTGGGACTCAAATTGCTGGCAAAAACGAGAGTGAATATCAAACCATCAGTTTTCTTTTTTAACTTTGATTTATGGGTGCCAGTCCTCATACCCCCAGCAGTATCTATCTATCTATCTATCTATCTATCTATCTATCTATCTATCTATCTATATATGTGTGTATGTGTGGTGTGTAGCAACTCTGATATTGCCACACTTCAGATAAAAGGGAATATTCTTGGAAATGTCAATCTCAGATTTATTATATGTAGATCTAGATTTTCATTATTTAGTCTCCATATTCTAGGACTCAGCATTGTCTGTCTCAGCAACTAAAACAATTATCAAGTAATGTTGTTTCATTCAAGCACACAGTAGCCACAGTAAAGTATTACAAATTATTCCATGCAAATGTACACTGGTCCTGCAAAGCCACACTGTTTAAATTGAGCAAATGATAAGAGAGAATGTTACTTTCATACAGAGGCACCTCCCACCACCAGTTACAGCCACTTTCCAATGAACACCTCAGCTATTTTAGATAATACTTCTCAGCTTATTATCGCAAAGATCAGGGAAAAGCAAAAGATAACAATCAAAAAAGACCCAAATTAGGGATATATATTAAATGTTGCTCTTATATAATTAGAAAGCTGTTATAATAAAAGTTTTTGCATTAGCATGTGCTTTATTGAAGGATATGAAGACTGAAACTCAAAATGTCTGTCATTATTTGCTTACTGAAATCCTCAATGATTTGCCAGCATTAAGAGAAACAAAATTATAAAGCAATATCAGGGAAATTATGGGAAATCATGGACATCATCAAATTTGTTTTGAACAAATAATTGTCAAAGAATAAAGTATTCTTACTTATTTCACACAAACACAAACTAATCCTGTAAAACCAAACTACTTAAACTGATCAAATGATAAGAGGATAAGTTACTTTCACCCATAGCCAGTCCCCACCCCTGATAGTTACAGCCAGTTTCCTGACTGTGTACTCCTCAGACATCTAACTGTAATAAAAAGTATTGGTCACATAATGTATTTAAACTTTGTTTCAAGTGGACAACAGCCTCCACAGTAAACTTGCTTCATATAAATCATTCAGTGCTTTAAAGCCATCTGTAGAAAAACTGAGCAGATGAGAATAGTCAGCCATATTTGATCCAAAGACACCCTCAGTACCTAGACCATATATAAATACTTTTTTATCCATGTACACATGGACATGTTGGCTATATTACTTGGACTTCTTTCCTACCAAAATTGCAAATGTCAAGGTGAAACTACACTGCAGATTGCTTGCATACCTCTGAGAGAGTTTCTTAAAACCAAAAAAGAAATTCCAGTTGACCAGCAGGTGAAGTTAATTAGCTCCCAAATACTGACACTGTTTCATATCTCTCAATGTCTTATTGCAAGAATTCTATAAAAATTGAAAAAAGAATGACAAAGGTCCAATATCAGGGATAGATTTTAGATACTGCTCTTATAAAGTTTAAAGACTATCATGATTTTTCATTTGAGTGCAATTTTTCTGAGGATATAAAATCTGAAAATAAAATCTATGTTATTAATTCTCAGTAATTAGCTAGAAAAATCACATATTTTATGAGAAAAAGTTCAAAAATACAATGCAGAAAGCAGGACATTCTGCACAAATCTGGACATTTGAGAGGAATGCAATTTCAGATCCATCAAGAAGCTACTTGTTTTCATTTTATTGATCTCTATGTGTCCCACATTGTGGGTAAACAAACAGAATAAATTCATTTTTTGAAAATATAGCAGCTAACCATCAATAAGGCTCTGCATAATATCAATACTTTACATAATGTCTCATCTGTATCTATGTTACCCTTGACAACTACAGTAAAAAATAATATATATATATATATATATATATATATGGTTCTACCTGACAGAAGACCGACAGCGAAATTGAGCTCAGAGAGATCGAAAAAGAAGAAGACCGGACGATCGCGAGTGGCAGAACATCGACAATGCAGAAGACCGATGACAACACCAACGCCGAGGATGCCGACATGGGGAAAGGCTGTGTGAGTATGCGGTGTGTACGTGACGTTAGTGCGAGGCAGGTAAGTGTTGAGATTGACGCCTAGGGATAGGGGGTGGGTTGGGTTAAGTGAGTTAGGGTTAGGGGCGCGTGTTAAGTGAGTTAGGGTTAGGGAGGCGATAGGGGTGGGGTTAGTGTTGACGGACCTTAGGGTTAGGAAAGGTTTAGTGTGGGCTTGTAAGGATGTTGGTGTGCTTGTTGTGTGTGTTTTGTGGAATGGGGATGTGTTTTGTTTTAATTGTTATTGTGGTGTGTGCAGTGTATGGGGTTATGTGTGGTTTCGTGTTTATGGACTGTGGTGTTGTGTGGTTTCACTATGTCAGGTAGAACCATATATATATATATATATATATATATATATATATATATATATATATATATGTGTGTGTGTGTGTGCGTGTGTGTGTGTGTGTGTCTGTGTGTGTGTGTGTGTGTGTAAATTCTGAGACATAATGACTTCACACACACACACAAACATATATATCTATCTATCTATCTATATATATATATATATATATATATATATATATATATATATATATGTGTGTGTGTGTGTGTGTACAGACATTCTTAATGGCCAGCCAGAACAATAATTGGTTACTTGTCATTATTTCATTAAAAAGGAAAAAGCTTACATTACCTCAAGCAATTGTGCTAGCTCAACTGCTGTGTCTGCAACCACCCCCCCCCCAGACTATATAATATCCCCATATTTTCTGGTCTTTGCTGTCTCAGTGAATCATGGAATTCAGGAATGCAAACAACATAAATCTATGATTGTCCTGTATATAAGGATATGGTCTTTACCATGAGACATATATTTATTTACATATTTATTTAAAGTAAAAAAAAAGACTTTTTTCTTAACTTAAATAACTAAACATCCAGGCTGAATAATGTCAGTGGCCTATCCTGCATTTGTGCAGCATATAGGCACTGTGAGTATGCATATATAATTACTTGTGGTGTCTGTCATGAAAGGAGATACTGCCAGCACAGCTATCTGGAATTTTGTAAATAATTATACGTCATTTGTGAATATCAACATGATTTATATAAGAAGCTTGTGTTACAAATGTATTACAACTGTATGCCATGTGTATATCAAACTGGTCTGTAAAGATGTGTGTTAAAAAAGTATTTTATAAAGTGCCTGTGATTAAAATGTAACCACAGTGTGCCCTACTGGAATAGAACAGAAGTGTACATGCGCAACTGCAACTATTTAAAGGTATATCTTTTAACAGTTGAAACTGGAATACAGGAGGTTAACTTCAGAAAAATAGCTGAAATTAAATAACTTTATAGGCTAGGCTGGAGACATAATGTCTGTACTAGGGAGCATTCTGTATTCTGTCTTGGACCTGACAAGTACCATTCACTACGACATCTGCCATGCTCTAATTAAGTAAGTTAACTAAGGTATAGTAATTCTCTTAGATTCTGTCAGGAATATAGTGAAGCTTAGTTTAGATATTTTTTCTTTATTTACTTGAGACAGTCCTGCAATGTTGCTTTAAATATTTCCCGTGATTTTGAACTCTGATGTCACTGTGAATATATGCTATATATAATATATAAACAAATAATGTTAGGCATAGAACAAATAGAAAACATTTAGGAAATGATGCATCTATTGTCTGCAAAGACAATTCAACCCCTGTGAAATAAGAGGATGACCCTGACAACTTTGGAATTCTGGGTGCAAGTATTCAGCAATCTGAGAATCCAGTTTGTAAAGAAGGAAACAAAAAAAGCAAGAAAGGAAGAAGTTTACAAAAAATAACAAGAAAGAAAAAGAAACTGATTAATGACTGTAAAGGAAAGAGAATACATAGTAAAAAGGACACTGCTTTGTTATTTAACACACAGGTTACAAGAAATTATATGATTTTTCTATCAGAAAACCATCAGTCTACAGAATAAGGCATCATTTATTTCAACAGAGAATGTAGAAAAAAAGAGGTAAGGGGCAAGTGAAAAGGAAGAAATCAAAATTGAACGTGGAAGGATTGAAGAACATTACTGTAAGAAAAAAGAAGAGAAAGACAGATGTTGACTACACGCCTCAAGCTATGGATTTACAATACTAGCTGGATGAGAATTTAATATACAGTGAAAAAAGTAGGATTAATAAGACTAATGTTATTGAAGATCTATCCTTCGTAACAATTGATAGAGAAGATATTACTGTATTAGAAATTGAAGATTTTTCAGAGCTGCCAGCAAAGATATTCTTGTAATTGGAGATTTAATTATTACTGGAACCATTACTTATATTGCAGAGAAGATAATGAACAATGAATAATGTTATGCTTGACAGGAGCAAAAATAGAAGATGTGAGACAAGCCTTGGAATGCCTTAATGTAAGGAAGTAAGGATCTGTTTTTATTCATGTTGGCGAAAATGATGTCATCCGCAAGGATTCTTCTATTGTTAGTAGGGAACTGACAGCCCTCTTAGATAGTATAGCTTGTACTGGTGTTAGGACATATTTTTCACAAATCACCTGTAGAAAGGATAGTCAGGTCACTGTGAATGAAAAGATTTTTTGGTTAAATCCCTACTTGGACAAAATGTCCTGTTTTGAAAAATGGAAATGTGTAGAGCATCCAAGCCTAGTTTTGGGCACATGTGTTCAGACAAGATGGCATGCATTTGGAAGATCAGAGAAAATAATTTTTGAAGTAGATATTTTGCAACTTTTGACAGATAAACACTAGGCAGGATTTTTGTCAGGCCAACAATTTAGCAGTTCACATATAACAACATTTGATGCATCTTTGATGGTTGTTAATGCTAGGAGTATTAATAATAACATTATTTTAACTGGAAAATGTGCTATGTTCCCACAACATTGATGTTATTGTTTGTGAAACATGGTTAAAGAACAATGACTGAAAACCAGTTCTGTCAGGGTATAAATGTTTTTACTATAACAGGCATTCTAACAAAAAAATCAGGTGGAGGGGTTATGATAGGGATTAAAGATAATTATGAGACCTGTGGTTATTACATGTTCAATGATAACACCAATACTATAGACTGTGCAACTATGACAATAAAGACAACTCTGGAACATATAACAATTGTGGGAGTGTTTAGACCACCAAAGTCAAGTGTAGATGATCTAGAGGAATTCAAACATTTCTTGCATGAAACACAGGATGAAAGAATGATATTATCTGGGGACTTAAATTTACCAGAAACAGACTGTAATAATATTGATTCAACAACATTAGTAAGGAAATTATTCACAATGTATATTCAGGAACCACAATTGCTTCAGATTATAAAAAAAATGCCAAGGGATGGAACATACTAGACCTAAACCTTGTCAACACAATAAACAGAACATGCTGGAGGGATACATTCCTGTCCCAGAGACTTCCCATACTCTGGAACAAACTACCCATTCATGTCAAGCAAAACTCGTCATTGGCCCTCTTTAAGAAAAATCTTGACGACTGGATGGGAAATAGAAAATTCACCCCAGGGATCACTTCTGCAGGACTGCTTGACAGGTGCACTGGAAAATAATTTTCTTGGGTGGCAAAAGCCATTGAACCTTTATGGCTAGGCTTATATACGCCCCAGGGCCAATATCCTAGTACCTACCTATGAACCTATGAACCTATTGTTTGTGTTCCTAAAGAAATTACCATTACTTCAAGTCAAGTTTTACCACCATTGATGTGCAGTGATCATGGGGTTATAAAGGTTAATTTGTTGCTAGATAATTCTGCCAAACTGAAATCTAAAATAATGCACAGAAGGTTAATTACAGATAATATGGAAGCAAAACAGTCACTATATAAAACTAACTGGAGTGATGTGTTCATTGGAGAAACTGCAGATGGAATGTGAAAAGTCTTGAAAGAGAAATTGTTTGAGTACAAAAAATGAACAAAAAAAGTTTAACATCAGGATCTAAGCATACAACATCAGGGAGATATATTTCCATAAAAATAAGATATCTGATTAAGGTGAGAGACAAAAAATATAAGAAACAGAAGACAGGTTGAACTGCATCTTTGAAAACTGAAATAAGCAAGCTGGACAAACTGATTAAGTGTAGTGTGACACAAGCTCAAGAAAAATTTAAAGAAAATTTAAATAAAGATATTGAGCATAAGATGAAACCTTTTTATAGATACATAAGATGTGGAAGGAGTAAAGACACACAAACTGATAAAGTGTGTGCAGATTCTAAAAATTATTCTGATGCAACAGATTATAGATATATTTACAACCCCCCAGATTTAGTATTCTTCTGTGCAGGACTAGCTTAGTCCTGCATGGAAGTGGCCGTTTAGGAGTAGGATGGCAGTGCTCCATGCATATTAATGAAGGTGCGCTGCCTGAGCTCCTAATCTCACACGGAGCATGTAAGAGTGCAGGGGGCATGTCTGAGAGCAGAGCTTTCAGAATATACAAGTCACCGCAATGAAGAACTGCAGAAAGGCCAAAGTAATGAGCAAGACTGCTCATAGGTGTCCGCATATCCCCAGCAACATTCCCCCACGTGTACAACAGCAATAGTAAATACAATTCAAATAAACAGACCTTTTTGTTTTTTATTAAGACTCCAATTAAAGCTAACAGTAGGTGCACGGGTGTGCCCCTCGCTTAGCTACAGTTAATGCAGCTTAAATGGCTGAAGAGGATAACAAGGAAGATAAATGCAAAGAAAGTAATATAGCAATAGTGTAGTGGGCAGAGCATTCGCCTTACGAGCAGGCATTCCCGGTTCGAGTGCCCCTGCAGGACGTTCCATTTTCCATGGCAAATCACGTTATGACCAATATTTTAGTTGCATAACCCACTAAATAACATATATATGTGAACTGGAGTACTGCATTAAATGCACATGTGAGGTATCAGTGTCATAATGTTGCAAAGTTCCCAGGTAAGCACATGTGCCCCATACAGTATATATACACAGGGATCATGGATACAAATGGAAGGTAAAATGTGTAATGAGTCACAACTCCATACAGCTTCCAACTCCCCCACCTTCCCAAGAACCATTACATATGACTGTCTAAATCAATGCAATTGTAAGTGGGAGTAAGCACTAGTAAGCAAGTGTAAGCACCAATAAGCAGTAGTAAACATATTTAAGCACTAGTAAGCAAGTTTAAGCCCGTTTGTGTGGGGGTAAGCAATGCACACACAGGTTAAGCAATTTTGAAGCTAACTCTCTGTAAGCATATTTAACCGGAGGTTAGCATTGCTTTCCCTAGAGCAAACCCGCTTATAACCGCTCAAAAATGCCTTAATCATTGTGTATCCAATGGCCCTTGTTCTGCCCAGCAGCAAAATAAACAGCCTTGCAGGTCTTGAACCCAGGACCCTATACACTACAGTCACAGTAGTTAAACATCAAGCCATCACAGCACTACAGAAAAATGAGGTATCAGCAAACAAAACCTCACTATAGTAAAATCAAACTGAACCTGTGAAGGAATCGGTATACAGTCATATGTTCTATAACCCACTACATAACAGAAATATGTGAACTGGAGTACAGCAGTAAGCCCAGATGTGAGGTGTAATTATAATAGAGTGTTGAAGTTCCCAATAAAACACAAGGACACCATACAGTATACGTACACATGAATCATGGATACCAGGCATATATATAAGATGTAATGAATAAGAAATCAATGCCAAAAAGAAAATATAATACAAAGTCTAATGTAAGCAACATTAAGCATTGCACAGGCCAGCTTAGGAGGTGTAAGCAATGTGCAGGCCAGCTAACTCAATGTGCCCAGTGTTATACCCCTTTAAACAATGCCAACCTTAGGTAAGCAGGTTTTCCCTTAGCTTAGCCTTTTCAAAACTGGCCAATCACAGAAATGTGCAGGAAATTGACCCTTCTTAAACCCAGAAGGCGGGAATACATCTCATAACTGGCTGTAGCTTCCCCCTTGCAGGCACTATGGCAGAAAGGGGAGAAGGTGTGCACTTCCAGGTGCAGCACTGGTGCATCCAGGAGCCCAGAGTCATGGCAGGACTCCTTGTCAAAGACCATGAGCAGAGACTGCTGCAGGGCCAGTACCAGGGTTCACAATACAAGGCAGAAGCCTGGGACCATCTCACCCATGACCTCACCAGTGCCACTGGCATACCCCAAACTGGTGAGCAGGTCAGACATCACTATGCCGACCTGAAGTGGTATGAGGGGAACCTCTTGGAAAAGTGGATCTAAGATCCTAGAACACCAGAGGCTGTCCCAACTATGTGTAAGTATCACTCCACTATGTGTGTAATAATTTCCAGCTCATGTATATTATGGATAGGTATAGCTAAATGTTCCTCTTATGTCCTCCACAGCTGCAAGTCAGCGGGCCATGAACCAGGAGGCCCACGGAAGTCACCTGGAGAGGTTGCGATGCGAGGCAGGTCAGTAATACTCTTGCATGTACTGTCATAGGAAATAAATCTAAAAGTAATTGTAAATTAATTGCCTGTATAAAACCTGTATTGTTTAAGGCAAGTACTGCACACACCAGAGAATATGGCAGGAAGAGTCTCATATAGTTTGTATGTAAATAAAAGCATAATAGCCTGACAGTAAAAGTCTAACTGCTGGACTGCGTGTGTATACTCTGGTATCATACGGTAATGTAGATTTGCAATCACATAATAGCACTGTTGTATTAAGCACTGTTACCCACATTGTGCACAATAAATAGAATGTGTAGGAATGCCTGTATATGACTGGTGTAATCCCCAGAGGCCATTTAGTACAACTGAGAGGCACATAGACAGAAAACAGTGAAAAGGCAGACAACAAAATCTGAATAGCACATACAACTGAGAAGTGAACTGCTGTATTTTTAGCACACAGCCATGG
>NC_056736.1:324088742-324196242 GCF_019279795.1 Protopterus annectens
GAATAATTTGATGAGGTTACTAAATGTAACTGAGTATAAAATGATTATGGTTTTTGTAATACACTGACTCTGATGAAGCCATTTCATGGTGAAAGCGCTCAGTCGGTGAAATAAAAGAGGTTTCCTCCAAGGCTTGGTTTGTGGCAATTGTTTCTGAAGTTTCTGAAGTTGTGATCGTATTGTGGCTCGAATTTTTTGCTGGTTTGCCCTGTTTTTGGGAACTTTGACTTTTTAAGTAGTTATAGTTCACCCCCCCACCAGACTCAATAATACAAGGCCATATACCACTGTTACATACACTGCCCTCTGGAGTGCATAAGGGCACACATGTATTGTGTAGGTGAAGCCCACGCATATATGACCCCAACCCCACAGACTGCATGGGGGACACAACAGCAGTGGACTGATGGCAGGAATGGCAGTATGACATACTCACAGCCCATTACAGAACAACCCCTGACAACATGTCATACGTGCAAAGCCTGGTATGCAGGTGGAGGACAGAGGCTGGAACACAGGCCCATATGTGTAAAACTGTTGTCATACATTAAGCAAGTCACTGGTGTTACAGGATAGTCTACAACATACCCTTAGTCAGGAATATGAAGTTAGAAACAGAAATGGATGTAGCCATGTACTGATAGCACTCAACACACACACTGCCAGTGATATATCTGACACAAGACCTGTGTGGTGGACAGACAAAACATAATAGACACATCTCTGGCCATCAAGAGGATAGGCCCACAGTTGAGAGCTATGCAGACATACTGCATTCCAAGTTAAACTAGTATGTACACACAAACCCTGTAACATCAGTGCTGTACAATGCATACAACAACTCTACTCACACTCTGTCTGTAGTGCTGGAACCTCCTACAAATATGTAGCTGGCCTGAGTGTGCAGGTTCTCCTGTAAGACGTATTGCTATCTGCGGTCTGTAACACTGATGCCCACACACAGGAAGGATGTCCATCATACAGGAAAGGTAAAGGGACCATGCCCACATGATGTAGGGATTTTAGCAGTTGGTTGCCATGACAGTCGTAATTGGAAGTACTACACAGCATGCTGCATGCAGGTAGTGGAGGACACTGATTGGTGCAGAGGCCATCACCTGACCATGTGCATCAAATACAAAATCCATTCTGCTATCTATTCAAAGCAGCTCAATCCATTTACTGGAGAGAGACCGAGACAGAGAGAGAGAGAGAGAGAGAGTGAGAGAGAGAGAGAGAGGCTGGTGAGATGATGGCCCTCATCGACCATAGTCTGTACTTGCTTCAACATGTGGTGGGAGTGCCACAATGGCCACGTGGATGTAGGCCAGCAATGCCAACAGCTGGCAGTCAACGTGGACATGCTAGGACATCAAGGGGCTCCCGTAGTGGCAGTACCAGCCCCAGCAATGCAGGGGGGGTGCTTTCCACACCACATATGGTCCTGGCCAGTCCTATGATGGGCCTGATACCGGTGGACATTTGACATCAGCAGGTGAGAGTAGCACATAGAGGCCTGTACCTGGACGTGCCCATGGAACTCCTGGCAGGCACAGTTCACATGTCCATGGACGGAGGCAGTGAACGGCACACCCTGCCAGGTATGGTCTGCAGCTGTCCATAAACACCTGTGTAGGGTAGCCACATGGCAGAACTGTGTGCATGCATACCCACACACTATACATACACACCTAGGGCAACGCCATACCTACAGATACATATGGTGAGATACATCTGGAAGGGTATACACAACCATGAGGTTTACACATGACAGGAATATGGTTATATACATATAATAGGTCTATATATGTCTACATGTACATGCACATGTATACTCATACATGTCTTTATACACATCTGTATAGTGCAACATATATATGGCCATGTGTGTATCTCTTCATATGTGCATATATATAAAATATATGTATATCTATATATGTATATATATATATATATATATATATATATATATATATATATTTATATACACATATATGTATATATAGATATATGAATATATAGCTATATATGTATGCACATCTTATGTGTATAGATATGCCTATTTTTCTAGGTATATATGTAGATATCTATACCTATATTTGCATACATATCTAGTCTGATATACCTATCACTGTCGATATATATGTTGATATCCATATGTACATGTGCATATGTATCTCTATCTGTAAATGCGTAGACATATATTGCTTTGTATATGTATATATCTGACTGTGTATATGTATGGGTCTACCTGACAACGTCGACAGCTTAGAACGCCGACACTGGGAACACCGACATCAGAAGATCGACAACTGAGAAGACTGATGGATGAAAACACCGACGCTGAGAACACCGACATGGGAAAAGGCTGTGTAAGTATGCGGTAGTGACGGACGTTAGGGTGCGAGTAAGGTAAGTGTGCAATATTGACAGTCTGTAGGGATAGGGGTGAGTTAAGTGAGTTAGGGTTAGGGCGCGGGTTAGGTAAGTGTGCGGTAGTGATAGTCTTTGGGTTAGGGGCGGGTTAAGTGAGTTAGGGTTAGGGCGTGGGTTAGGTGAGTGTGCGATAGTGACAGTCTTTGGGTTAGGGGTGGGTTAAGTGAGTTAGGGTTAGGGCGGGTTAGGTAAGTGTGCGGTAGTGATAGTCTTTGGGTTAGGGGCGGGTTAAGTGAGTTAGGGTTAGGGCGCGGGTTAGGTGAGTGTGCGATAGTGACGGACCTTAGGGTTAGGGTTTGGGTTAAGGTTGTAGATAGTTGTGTATGTGAGGTTTAGTGTGGGTTTGTAAGGATTTTGGTGTGCTTGTGTTGTGTGTGTGCTTTTTGGACAGGGGATTTGTTTTGTTTGTTGATTGTCGGTATTATGGTGTGTTGGGCATGTGAGTTTTCGTGTTTGTGAACTGTCGGTTATGTGGTGTCTGTGATTTCGTTGTCAGTGTTGTGATGTGTCGGTGTTGTCAGGTAGACCCCTATGTGTATATATATATATATATATATATATATATATATATATATATATATATATACATATGTATACAAATCCATCTATGTATGTCGATATGTATATGTGTATATATCTATATAGATATATGGATAATTATATATACATATATGTTCACCATATCTCTGAACATGGAGTGGAGACCTACCTTATCTCCATTAGACTCAACCTCTTAGTGCAAGGGGATGTCATGTATGTATTGCAGGTATATTTGTAGACTATTGCTACTTTAATAGGGATTGTCTTCACAGACATGGTGTGTGGGAGGTCACATCTGCTTTTAACATGTGCGCCATTGGCTACTGACAGACATCCTATGGACATCATAGTGCAGTACCACTTCTAGCACAATAATGCTCCTGTGGACTACAGCAGAGATATAGCCAATATATGTGGACAGTCTGACACATTTCGGTTAGCCCAGAGGTATACACAGAACCCCTTAGTGCAAGACATGTGGACCAAGCCTGACAATGTGAATGTTAACAACCATGTAGATGGGTATGTCACGTACATACTGGTATACATTTGCCCCCATAGCTTGTGCATTCATACACCTCTGTCTGTCCTGACACATAATAACTGCTGATACAGAGGTGCCATGGCCACATACTACCCACTAGTTAGTGACATACATCTGTACAGCATCCCACTGCTTTGTCTGACATACATGACTGTTATGGTGGCCAAGTGGCAGTACATCTGGCAAGTATCTGGACATGGCATCTCACTGGGTAAGTACACTAACCTGCTAGGCATGTAACAAGGCAGTGTGCAGGCTACAGGCATACTTCCTCAATACTGGCCTACATTTCCTATGGGGGAATACAAATGTACCTGCATATATAGCAGGCTCTACAGGCATGTCACAGCACAGAGTAACAGAAACCTGTGTGGAGGTGCATAACCACAACCAATGTGAACACAACCACAGCCACATATGGTAAGCTAGCATAATATTACAGTATATGGACTATAAGATCAACACCATCCTCATATGTGCCACTCACACACCAACCCTACATATACTGGGCCACTACACAGTGTGGTCCGATGCCTGTCTGTGGTATGGGACATGTGTGTGTTTGGCCCTACAAACATGTAAGCTGATAGGGTAACATACAGTGGAGCAGCATGTAGCATCAGATAGAACAGGACCAAGAACAATGACATCTACCACAGTCTGTACACAGGCCAAGGTACATATTCACAATACACACACTGTCGGCAATCACCATAAGTACACAGACCTCAGTACTGTACACACAACCACAGAATACCCAGGTTATGTCCTCAGATATAACCCCTACTTTACATAACATGTGTAGCAGTCTGATATCTCACTGGCTTGTTATCAGATATGATGTCAATAAATATGGTGTACTGAACATATGCACCTCTTCCTGCATGACATATGTACAAAGGTTGACAGAGTTGTGGCTGGAGGCACAAACACAGGGCCACTGTTGACATGTTGCTGTGATAACCTCATACATTTACTGTTGTAACAGGGTTTGTTGCAACATATGTCCTATGAGGGATATGAAGTCAGTAACTCTCATGGATGTCACCATCTACTGACTGCAATCCTCACACTACCTTCTGCAGTTCACAGATAGGTGCTCTGTGGGTAACACAAGAAACACAAGGCACCACACACTACCCATTCTTCAGATGACCCTACAGATGGGGATTCCTCATTAACATAGCACTGACATGACAGGTATTAAAACATGTAGGACAGCCATATCCACACACACCCTGTTAAACCAGCATTACTCCAAATGCAGTATAGCAGCACCTACAGTCTGTAGTCAAGTCAGGCACATACCCCTCCTGTGTGTTGGCCTGCTTCCACAGTGTATGTTGTTAGAGGTAAATCCCCAATCCATCTGTGATGCTGTTTGCCAAACAACAGATCTAGTTCCTGCTCACAGTGAATGAAAAGGCTCAACACCAACATGATGTTCCTAGATACTGGAGTGTGTTTCCATGCAATTGGTTATGGGAATGTTACCCCAGCTGTTTCACATGCAGTCAGCTAGTGGAGGGCTTCAATTTGTGCAGAGACCATCAGCTGATCATGAGCATCACTTACAATACACATGCCTAAGCAAAGTGGTGTAAGTCTCCACATCCACCAGAGAGGGAGTGAGAGAGGCAGACTGAGGCTAATATAAGTCAGCAAGGGTGGGAGAGTAAAACTTAAGCATGTCTGTGTCACACACCTACCAGTACAGGGTATCAAACCCCTGACTTGACTATGTATTGCTATCACATGTCTATGCAGTTATTGGATGTGCCACATAGGTTACATGTTAAGGAGCCCTCCAAACTTATATGTGATGGTGAGTGATATCTGCAACAGTGATATGGTAGCTATACGGTAGGTGTAGTACACATGCCTGTGTGCATGAACTGGTGTCAGTGTCAACACAGCCACACTCTCACAGGGACCCACACACATTGACACACTTGGCAGGGTCAGGAATACAACTCATTACTAGTTAGATTGCCACAACACAGTACTGTGTAGGAATCACATGCACCACAGGGGTTATACAGAGATTATATGGGCAAAGGGTATGTGGAGGTGTCTGACATCAGACAACATCCTTCTGTATGCCAATGGGGGTTATAGTGAGTGTGAATGTGGTCATAGGCATCATACAGCACACACACAGACACAGGGTGTCAGTAGTGACATGCATAGGTGTATTGCTTCATGAGTGTGTAGTGGTCGACTGTGCCAGTCAGCTATACAAGGCTAGGTGATGGGTATACCTTGGCATCAGGCCACATGACAATGGTCTGCAGTGTGGCTCAGGGGTGTAGTGTCTGGATTTGCCCACACAGGTGGGTACTGTATTCACCATCCAATCACCTGGGTAACTATTGTGTGTTGCCATTGCTGTGCATTATTTGCCATGTATGTGTTCCTTAGTCCATGACATGGACAATGTCTGGGATGTGCACACCTCCCACATACATGTACAGTAACATGTGGAACTGTACCTGGGGTATCTGGCCCATGTTGTGTACACAGATTGCTATCATCAGATGTGCAAGTCCTGGCCTCATGTGGCAGGAACTGTTAATGGACAGCAGGTTGACCTTGCACCTACATTCTTAGCATGATACAGGTATTCCCTGGTGTCAGTGGCACCGATCCATACAGGCATGTTTTTCAGGCATGGTCTGTCCTATGTGGATCACATTTGATGGCACCACAGGTGTTTCAGGTGTCCAGTGTGGAACATAGGGAAGGTGCACTGTTGGCATGTACATGCCTATTGGAGTGATGGACAGGGTGCCATGCCCTCTGGAGCCCACTGCAATCACACCATAGTTACAATCAGTGGGCAATATGCAGGATGCTGCCAACATAGCAGCCTTTGCCTAGGCAAGTGTGTGTGTGTGTGTGTGTGTGTGTGTGTGTGTGTGTGTGTGTGTGTGTGTGTGTGTGTATGAGACATGGGTTGAGAGTATTCTCTGGGTAATACAGGGGTTGCTAACTTTGTTCACCTGGCCTTGATGTCACATGTAGGGGTATGGATTTGCACCCCAGCCTCTTGACTATTTCACATCTGTTTTCCCTGTATGGTGGACATTGTGATATATACTAGGGCCACCATATAAGAAAGTTGCAAAACCCACTCCACATTGAGTCCAGTTGTTACACACTCACAGCCACCTCCACACAGGGTACATATGACATACACACACACACACACACACACACACACACACACACACACACACACACACACACACACACACACACACACACACACACGCAGTTGCCATGTCTTGGATTAGAACTCCTACCTAACTAGTTTATCACACTACAGCAGTCCACAGTCATAGGATTTGCCATGGAGATTACTGGGCTACAATTTTCAGAAAGGTGTATTTCAAAGTGGATAACCTCAGCAGGCTTGTCATAGTAGGGCTATGGGGAGGGCAGAGTGTGTGCATGGGCCATAGCCCATTCATCTAGAGGTTGACACACCACATGCGGGCACATGCAAGGTTATACTCCCCAGGTATGTGTATGCAGCTGCTAGATGACTACTTCCTTGTACAGTCATGTTGTATAGCTAGCTCTTGCACCACATAGTCTGTAATGCTGACGGATACCGGTGGCTAATGTCTACAGTGAGTGATATTTAGACCTCATGTGGTTGTAGCTATTAGGCTATGTGCTGGGTGGGACAGGCTTTATAATGGAAGGCTCCTTGTTACATTTACTCTCTTCCATACATCTATGTATATCTACTTTTGGCTTATCATAGTGTGTTGTCTTTGGATATATGTCTGTATTCCTATCCACTGTGTGTGCAAAGCATGACTGGTCCATACTGAGGAGTGTCTGTACTAACATCTGCAACTGCCAGATATGTATGGTCCACTGTTGTTTGCAGACATGGGCTTCATTTGTTTAAGTGTGTGAGCATACCCAGTATGACCTTTCCGTATGTTGTTGTCTGACATTGCCTAATTTCTCTAAGTGTGTGAGCATTTCCAGTATGCCCTTTTGTATTGAATGTGTGTATCATTTCCAGGTAGTTTGTAGTCCAGTGCATACCTTTGTGATGTACATCTACAGGTAGCAAACTGTTTCTGCAGGGTATCATTCGATCATTTGGCAATATGGGGACAAAGTGTGCAGGGGATAGTGTGTACTGTAGGTGATTGTGTCTGTGCTGCTTCAGCTGCATGGTACTGCTCTTAGCAGAGATATTCAGACATGTGTACTGTTATACACTATGATGTTTTCTGTCCTCATGTACTGTCCGGTGGACATTCCTGCTCACAGTGATGTCTTGGGGGACAAGGGTGACTGCAGCTGTGTGTGATATTATGGGCAGACGCCTACATATTCATGGTAAGTTATGCCATTTTGGAGGGGAAACTGCAGACACTTGCTGCTGGGTCTGTGTATCTGGTTCAGCACCTTGGTACAGTGCTGGCAGAGGATCCCATACTTGTACATCCATCGACATGACAATATTGCTTTATATGGCTGTGGCAATACCTCAAAGTTGTACAGATTCGGACAGGTTACCCAGAGGCAGGGGCCATGAGTGAGGACATTACCCCTATTGTGGTGTATGGGCAGGTATGTAGCTACCCATTTATATGTTTGCAGCCTGGGATAGTGTGTGTACACAGCTTTGTGTTGGACCTTGCAAATTCTATGCTGCCCATGCTCCCACCTCCCCCCCTTTGTTATTCTATCCTCTTCCATACATTATGCATACATTCTCTGATACTTTCCCTAAGGTTATCACCCCATCATAGCTACCTGTGTGTTGGTGTTGGTCCACAGTTCATGCAGTGGGGCATGGTGGACATGTTACGGTGGTTTTTCCACATGGCCTTGCATATGGCTTATGTGAAGTGTGTTATGTTGTTATTTGTGTGTCCATGACATAACATGCATTGGCAGTACATGTGAGACACAGTCCCTTGGTAGAGGCCTGTGGACCATTAGGTGCTGATGTGAGCCAGATGTGTCAGGTCGTTGAATTTTGTCAGTCCTACAGTCTCATAATGCCATACAGTATATTCCCTTAGGGTGACAGGGTAGGTGTGCTAGGTATTCATGTCAATACCTTCTATCAGTCTTGTTCAGGTGGTGTGGATGCTGACAGGGTGCTAACTACAGCTAGCGACACACCTGCATGGGACACCTGCACTGCATGCTGCATTCTTTTGCTACTGCCATATACAGGTGGGGTCATATTGTACCAATTCCCCACAGCAGGGATACGACCAGAGAGGTACCTGTGGGTGGTGTTTGCGTGAGCTGGGTGCATGTGTGCTATGGACACTACTTGCAACTAACACACAGATATGCATTGGGCATTCCAGTTATGCTGGCATGTGCAGGTACATCAGCTGTTTCCCAATACATCAGCCCTATCTCATTTGTGATCTGCAAGTGTTCGGGCAGACAACACTGGTATCCATTACTACAGGACCAGAAAATGTGATGCATAGCTGTATGTACAATTCCAAGGGTGTCTCCATTTCACAGTGACAGAATATATACTGTATGTCTGGGGTACTTCCCCCTGTGTACTGCTTGTATATCTAGCCCAACAGCCATGCCATGTCAATCTTTCAGATGGTGATACATATTACCACCATACATTTACAATGGCTTACTGCTAGAATGTGTTATAGTGGTGGGTATTGTCTTTGGCACTACAGTTGTGAGGTCCCTGTCATCAGCAGTAGTGGGAAATGGCCACCAGGTCTTACCTCAACATGCATACATACTGACCACTCTCACACAATATGAAACGCACACCAACCTGATATACACATACCTGCATATTGTGCAGATGCTACAACCTATCCTGCTATCTTGGCCACCTCTGTGCTTCTGTGCTCCACTGGTATTATACCTACACATACATGTTAATACATTTCTACATAGGGTTGTGGGGGGCATACCTGACTGTTACAACGTGTGTACCTCAGATTTGTGGGGCACACCAGACCATTACTACATTTCTAAGCAGGGTTGGGGGGAGCACACCTGACTGTTTCTACATTCCTACACAGGATTGTGGGAGGGGGGCACACTTGACTGTTACTACATTTCTACGCAGGATTGGAGGAGGGGGCACAGCTGTCTGTTTCTAAATTTCTACACAGTGGTAAGGAGGGGCACACCTGACTGTTACTACATTTCTACGCTGGATTGGGGGAAGGGGCACACCTGACTGCTTGTACATGTCTACATAGGAGTGGGGAGGCACACCTGACTATTACTACATTTCTACATAGGATGGGGGGGCACACCTGACACTTGTACACATTTGCTATGACTGTACTGGTACGTCAGGTACTCCATTTCATTCTGTATTCTACCCTATCATGCTGACTAGAGGCATAGCAGTGTACTACAGGTCTTAGCTCTGATTTACCTACAAATTAGTTTCTGACTTCCTACCCTTCAGAGCTAACATCCCACTGCCTGACCTGCTGAAGTCTGTCTGTGTAGGTCGGGGGGGGGGGTTACCCATAGGCAACATTCAGAGGCCATAGAACAGCCTTGTTTGTGTTTGTCTACACCTGTTCTGCTGACTGAGACTGTTGGTGGGTATGTGAATCTCCCTGACTGGCATGTGTGAGTCATAAGGACACACATGTGGTCCAGCACATTTCCTGCAGTGTGCTTTGTCACCCTGTGTAGTACTGGATACTGTGGTGACACCAGTATTTGTTACAGTCCCCATGGTGCCACTATAGGTGTCTACTATCTGCTGGCATACCATTCAGCCACCCAATTCCCTTGCATGCTCACATCCATACCATAGATACAGGTAACAGCATATTCTACTCCATTCGGCAATTGGTAGGTTGAGTTACTTACCTTGTGGGTGTGCCATTATTGAGGGTGGTGCTGCAGGGCTGCCTATGTCAGATGCGCATAGTACACTCCCTACACATGGTTGAGCACAAGTAGTGTCATGTTTGGCATCCCTTTTACTGTATGTGTGAGTCAGAGTGAGGTGTCATTTCCTGGGTTCCGCCTGTGTCAGTGTATGTGCTATGCGTTGCCTCTTTGCCAAAGCCAGGGCATACTGGGTATGCCTCCTTCTGCCTGTTGGGGCAAGCTCAGGTTGTTCCTCCTCTGAGTCACTCTGTGCCTGTGCAGGCCTTGGCAAAGGTGGGGGGCTGTGTGGCCCTGCCCCGTGCTGTTCCTG
The DNA here is from genome assembly GCF_019279795.1 of Protopterus annectens. Taxonomy (NCBI): domain Eukaryota; kingdom Metazoa; phylum Chordata; order Ceratodontiformes; family Protopteridae; genus Protopterus; species Protopterus annectens. The sequence goes on from NC_056736.1 coordinate 324,099,464, forward strand.
CTGCAGTTGTTTTCACAGGATCATATTGTGTAGCATGGCACATATGATGACAATTTGGGTACATGTAGCTGGTGAGTACTGCAAGGCTTCACCGGATGTATCCAGGCACCAGAACTGTGACTTGAGCATCCCAAACACATGCTCTATTATAATTCTGGTCTGTGCATGTGCCTCATTATGGAGTTCTTGTTCAGGTGTGTGTGCATTTCTTATGGGTGTCATCAGACACGGCTCCAGTGCGTAATCAGCATCCCCCACTAGGTGATCGTAAGGGATGTCCCCATTGACAAATCTCTGGTACAGCTACATCAGATGCCAGATGTGGGAATCATGATAGTTTCCAGGGCAGCCAGCATACACATTCATTATTATGCCCTGGCATCGCACATGACCTGGCAGTTGATGGAGAGGAAACCCTTGCGGTTGATGTAGGCCCTACTCTGCTCTCCGGGTGGTGTTTTGATGCATATGTACATGCAGTCTATAGCACCCACTACCTCAGGGTATTCTGCTATTTGGTGGAATGGTTCCATATTGCTGACCAATGCCTCACGGTTGTTGGGGAAATATACGTGCTCACTGGCATGTGATGACATGGCATCCAGGAACTGATGGAGTACGCTGGATGATGATGCCTGTGAGATCCTCATCATATCCCCAGTTGGCCTTTGGAAGGTACTTGTAGTTAGTATTCTTAGGCCTACACATACCTTGGTATCCACTGGGCTGGTTCCCCTCTGTTAGTTCTGTGTATCAGGCATGGCCAGCACAGCTCAACAATTTGCTTAGAGGTCCATGCCCACCCTACAGTGCTCCACTATCTCAAGCTCATGTAGCCCCTGGCAGGTTACTCTGGGTCTGTACACTCTTCTCCGTCTCCTCACTGTGGGCTGGTCAACAGCATTCACATCCAAATCACATTCAGCCTCTTCCACATGTTGTATGATAACTATTGCAGCCCCTATCATTTTGTTGTTTTCTTTGTTAAAAGTTTCCTGCTTGTATACACCGGTGGTGTAGAGCATGGGAAAAAACAGAGGGAAAGGTGTTTGCATAGTTTATAGTAGTGTTCTGGGCTGGGTTGGTCTGCTGCCTGTGTAATTGGCTGATTCTGACACATTTCGCCTGCCAGCTATGCTAGTTCTCTTAGATTACCTTTCTTACTGCTGTTTTCCCTTCCCATTGCCTTCCTGTTTAAGCCCAGGGGTGCTCCATGCAAACACAGCGATCAAATGTGCAGAGAGCAGTTATTTCCTGGTTTACTTTTTTTCCTTTAAAACCCGGTGAGCGGCACGCACACCGGCTTAGATAATGTAAAGAGTGCTAGGCAGCCTCAGACACACCCCCTTGCTTAGCTCTGCTAAGCTAGGAGCAAACCTGAGCCACAGGGCTCCAATCCACTTACAGTATGCCTGATACCTCCCCTATGATGTCAGCTAACTCCTAGGCTTGCACCAAGCTATTCTCTTACACTGTTGGGAGCTGACTAGCATGCAGGGGAAATCTGGAATTCACTATCATTCCCCTCATTTGCATAGGCTTGTCTGCTAATGCATAGTTACATGTCCCACACTGAGCCTCCCCCCTTAGCAACCACTATTCACTTGGCCATGTTGTCTTCTGCCTGCCATTGGGTATAATGGCAGAATAGTGATTTTAGTTAGAATGCTTAGTTTAAGTTTATTTTCTTATCCCCCTGATCCCGTTTGCACGCCGCTACCCAACGCTTAAACAGCCGAGATCGGCTAAAAAAAAATAAAGGTTGATTTTTTTTTTTTTTTTTTTTTTTTATTCAAGTGTTTTCCATGCCAGTGGCCTTATACTTGGCCATTGACATGCTTTCTACATGATATTCATCCTTTATTTGGAGCTGTCATGGCTCTGTTTTGTAATTTGCAGAAATGTACTCTGTTACTGGCGGAATACATTTCTACAGATTACACTAGTCCTGCACGGCTGGTTTCCAGCTTCCTGGATCACAAATTCACCTCATTTGCATGGATTTCTCCTGCAAATGGGGTAATTTGCATACAGGTGCTGAGTCCATGCAGGACTAGTGCAGGAGCACTTGTGCACGCCCCTACAGGTTATTCTTGGATTGCACAGCAGACATATTTTCTACTGGAGCTCCTGCACTAATCCTGCTCACCGTGCAAGGTTTGCAGAATCCGGGGGGGAAGTCTTATGCAAAACAGTTTAGCTGCACAAAAGGGGTGATAAGTTGTCCTAGTGACATACAGGTAAACCTAGATATTGGAATCAAATTAAATTATATTGAAAAAGAGCTGGGCAAACTGGATCCAAACAAAGCACAGGTAGGAGACAGAATTATTAACAATGACCTAAGATCACTTCAGCAAGAACTTATGGTGCCATTTTATCTATTATTCACCAGGTCATATAAATATGAGGAAATTCCTCAAGATTGGAGACATGTGCTTATTTGACCTGTCTTCAAGGGAAAGGGAAGTGAGATAAACCCAGTGTCATACAGACCCTTAAGTCTACATTCATGTTGTGGAAAAATAATGGAGAGGGTAATATTGGATAAGTTATTGTCAGAAATGGATAGGTTGGGACTTGAAACCATATATTAACATACATATTTTGAAAACAGATCTATTACCACCTGTAACATGATGTTCTATAACAGTATAATAACAACTATGAATGAAAAATTGTGCTATGGTATCTTCAGCATTTGACAGGGTCATATGCTAAACACTGATCAATAAATTAGTACAACTAGGTATTGATGTACTCTTGATAAGATGGATAGCTGCATGGCTTACAAATAGGATATGGCAAGTATCATACAGCAACTGGCCAGGTGAATTCCTTGGTTATAGACAGGTTGTCCCACAGGGCTCTGTCCTAATTCCTTCCTTGTTTAGATTGTATCTTTTAGACCTAACTTTTTCATCTGAGCTGTTCTATAGTCTACATGCAGACAACCTGAAATTGGGTAAACTTACATGTCTTACAGATAAGGCATGTCTGCAAAATAACTTGACTAAATTGACTGGGCACAGGAGAATAATATGCTGATAAGTACATCAAAAACTAAGCATATGAGATTTGGGAGACATAAATTGAAAGGTGAATATTTAATACTGCACACAGTGATTGAAACTGTAGACTCATTTAAGGACCTAGGTATACGGGTAGATTCAGCTATGGGTTTTTCTAATCATATCAACCAGTTGGTTAATGATAGCTTTGACCTATAGGTTGTATAAAAGATTTATAAAGTCTAGGAAATCAAAAATGATGAAGTCATTGTTTGTTAGTTACATTAGACTCAAACTTGACTATGGAATAACAATATGGAAACCATATAAAAAACAAGCATGAGTAAACTGGAAAGAGTACAGCAGAAATATACCAAGGGCAATCATGGATATGAAAATGTAAGTTATTATGAAAGACTAAAATATCTGAACTTGTACAGTGTTTCTTATAGATATCTAAGAGGAGATCTTATTCAAGTATATAGGTCATTTATAGACAACTACCTCTGGGAATGTTTGGGGTTATCAAAAACTACTAGAGAATCATCAGACAACCTTTGTAGAAGATTCTATAGGAAAGAGAAGTGTATTAATTGGTTCTCTGACATAGAAGCTGGTGCATGGAACAGACTACCAAATTACAGTAAAGCAAGCACTAGTTTAGATATTTTTAAGAACAGCCTGGACACTTATTATGGGAACAAGTATATTGGCAAGTTAGAAGGGCATTAATGCCTGTGCTTGAAATATTTGCATGTATGTATACTGAATATTTTCTTTCTCTTTTATTATTTATTATTAAATATATTTAAACCTTTAATTGTGGCTGATTTGCCAAGAGATATTTAAGTTTTGAGAGTACTTGCATATTTATTGGTGACAGTGTGTGGGCCACTCCTAATAGCCTTGTTCTTGGTCAGACTACTATTTGTATTAATATTAACATTACACAGTAAGATTGGACACCCTTTGTTAAGGGTCTTAAAGTAGCCGATAAGGAGTTGGCTGGTGGCAGTGATAACTACCTTATAATCTGGACAAAAGGGGTCATAGCTAGTAAACCTGGGGTCTATATTAGAGGACTGAAAGTTTAAAATTGCGAACGCTCTAAAGAGCGAAAATGCCGATCCTCAACGTGCTTTTTTTGAGATCACAGTACAGTGAAGATCGGAATATTTGTCCTTTCCTCACTGTAGTGCGATCTCGGAGTTGGAATATATATTTAGCTGGGGTGTGGAGGGTGCACTCCCCATAATAATGATTTTTGAGGTCCGGCATTTTCGTTGTTTAGAGCGTTCATGAATCTAAACATGATTCTAAACTTTTGGTCTTCTAATATAGAGCCATAAACCTGTGCCAGCCTTTCCCAGGTGTGTGTGTGTGTGTGCGTGTGTGTGTGTGTGTGTGTGTGTGTGTGTGTGTGTGTGTGTGTGTGTGTGTTTAAATCTAACCTCATAGAGAGTGTGTGTCACCCATTTGGGCAGGGACACAAAGCACTGGTTGGACAGAGAGGGTGCTGGTGATCTTGGTTATGCCACTCAGCTGAGATCCCAACTGTATAGCTGTGCCAGTGGGGAGTCTTAATGGGGATCTGGAGAAAGAGGGAGAAAGCAGCCACAGACTGACTTTAGTCTCTGTGTGCTCTTAAGGGAAATTGTACTTGATGCAGAGAGTTGCATCTGGAAATACTGTGTGTGTACCTGTTATCCTCCCACTGTAGGTTCCCTCCTGTTGCCAGTGGTGAGGATTGAGGCTCCTTGATTACTGGTCCAGTGGAGGGTTGTCACAGTGTCATTTAACTTTTTTTGTTTTAATTAAAAGTAAAAACAAAATGCTTTTTTCTTAGCAATTGTAATGTTCAGCACATGCACTAATTTAGTTGATTTAACAGTGCTGAACAAAACAAAACTTTATTTCCTTGATCTTTGCAAATACTGAATGGCTGGCTGCCCAAGGGCCGCCATAGAGCTCTGTGTCCTGTGCAGCCACCCAAATCATCACTACTATAATCTGCCATTGGCTAGAACATGAGTTGTCAGAGTAAGTGATGCCTCCTCAGCTAGGGATAATGGATCTGTGCTGTTCTCTAGGAATCAATGCTGGGCTGTCCATCAATATGGCATCTACCTCTTGACTTTAAAATAGACAGCATGGACCTCTTACTAAGTTTGCAGATGATTGCAAAATGTGTGTTATTATCAAATCTTCTGCTGATAGAAATGCTCTCTGAAAGTAATTAATGTGCACAAAAACCTGAAGCATCAACAAAGGGCTAAGGCTAAATGCAAAGAAATGCAAGATCATCTCTTTCAGTGAAAAGAATATTCCTCAGAGCTACTGGACAGATGACACTCCTTTATATATTAAGTCAGTGATTAGATAATTGGGCAACTGAGTTTATATCTCTTTCTCCACTAATCATCACATGCAACTGTGGTCAGGAAATCCTTCCATATCTTACAGCTAGTCTCCAGAGGCATTGCATCCAAAACAAGGAAATTATTCCTTCTCTATACTCTTCTCTGGTTAGGCCTATAACAGAATATAACACACCATTTGGAATCTATCTTACCAAATGTAGCGATAAACCTAAAAAACACAGAGATTCCTAAAAAAAGTATTTTGGTTCTCAAAAATCTTCGTTACCTGGAGAAGCTGAAGTCCTTGTTCCACTATGCTGTGTTGTACAGGTTCTCAAGTCGTGATCTCTACCTCACTTTCTGTGCCTTCCGGGATCCAATATTCCTTTCCTTTGTTTTTCTTGATAAACAAAGCAGGACAGCAAACACACAAATGAGATATCTAAATCAGCAACAGAACATTAAAAAACAAGTCTAGGGGTAGAATAATGTCTATGCACCTCCCCTTGCTCTGGAATAAGCTTCCCTCATGTAAAGCATAGTGATTCCCATTAAACCTTCATATATAGACTGGACGATTAGACAAGTATCTTTAAAAACACTCTCTGACATACAGGCCCTTTAAAAGGGTGGGAGAAACCCAGGATGCAAAGCCTGTGGGGGATTTTGGCAAGCAACACATGGCATTTGGTCACCTAGTCATATATTTCTTTTGATTCCTTGGATTCCTCTAAACCTATTACAGTGGAGTCTTGTCCAATAAGGGTGTGTTAAAAGAATGTTGGGGTGAAGCTAAAAAAGTAAGACAAAGTGTGAAAAAACAAGAAAGAAGTAAAATAACTGGATAGTGTGGGGCCAGGATGAGGGGGAACAGGGGAGTTTCACAGAGGAGGAGCAAGGAGGACTACTGTACAACAGGGAGACCCATGAATTCCTTTGTCCAGAGCTCTAATTCACTTAAGGCTGGCCTTGTTGATTGTAATCAGGCATCTGATGTATATAGTTAATAAAGTGGACAGAACAAGTGGGGACCCATTTTGTTGTTTGATCACAGGAAATCATCATTGACCTGCCATAATACAGCCCCACCCCTTCCAGGGGTGGCTCGTGCTATAGGACTGCAGGACTGCAGCCCCCCCCGTCCTGCAGCCCCCCACCTGTTCAATAAAATTGAAAAAATAAAATATTCACAGACTCCACACATGCGTGCATGGTTCCTGAGAACTCCATGCATGCATGCGTGCTCATTCCAGAGCTCCAGACTGCTCTGTTAGGCAGTCCAGATAGGAAAGGCAGGAAACTCCACCCTTCCAGCCCAGAGGTCTGTACAGCGATGACTGCACAGACCGAAAGGTCACTGGACTGCATTGTCCGCAGGATGGAGGCTCCAGCCTACTACTCTTGTGGGACTAGCCATCTCTCGCAGGAGACCATTTTGTGGAAAGAGACCTATGCGCGGGCCAGGAGATTCATAGATTGGCGGCCGTTTTGTGGACTTAGCTGCAGAGGATTTGCATTTTGGGGAGGACAGGTAGTGGCAGTGTGTGTGTGTGTGTGTGTGTGTGTGTGTGTGTGTGTGTGTGTGTGTGTGTGTGTGTGTGTGTGTGTGTGTGTGTGTGCGGTGTTGGGTAGAGAATAAGGCTTAAACCCTGTACCTTGACCCCAGGTGGCAGGAGCCTGAATTCCCTACCCACCACCATTTGTAAAAACATTGCAGATTTGTCCCTCATACTTGTTCTATTCCTCATAAAATCTGTGGTTTCTGTATTTGTGTCCTTGCAAAGCTGGTAGTGCATTGGTGCAGTGGTAGAATTGTTGCCTGACAGCTACAGGTTCTCTGCTTTGATTCTTGGCTGGGGTGCCTTACCTTTTCTGTGGAGTCTGTATGCACTCCCTGTGTTTGTTTCCTTTAGTGTCCTCCCATTTTACAAAGACATGTGTCTGGAGTGTTTCTCCCTGGGCCTCTGCTAAAAATGAGCTTTTGTTCCAAGTCAGACTTTCCTGGTTAACAAATGTTAAAAATGACACACATTTGAATATCAGACTCATATTCTTCAGAAAGTGCATGGTAACACAAAATCTTTGATTCTAGCAATTTTCTAAGTGTATAAGATGGATATTTGAAATGTGTCCCTATTTGTGGGATTGTATTCCCCCATTATTGGCTTCATCCAGATTTTTTGTGCTAAGGTTGAGAGCTATGGTAAGAACTGAATTCACTGAATATGTTTGGGGGCTATATTCTCCCATTACTGGCTTTGTCCGGGTGTTTTTGCTAAGAGGTTGACAGCTGTGGTAGCCATTTAAGTTTCCGTCTTCCTCTTTCACAAAACAGCTGATTTGGCATAGTGGCATGTTGCTCTGACTGCTTTGCACAAGGTCCTGGGTTTAATGCTTGGCAGTGAAATGTATGGTGGTAACACAGCATTTTATTCTAGCAACTTTCCAACATTATACAAGCAATGTTTAAAATGTGTCCCTGGTTCTTGGGCTTTAGCCCTCCCCCCCACACACACAATAAACTTTGGCTTTTTCCAGATTTCTTTGTGCTGCAAAGTTCAGAGATAAAGCTGAGTGAGTAGATTTTACAAGGAGCTGAGAGCTGCAAGGGAGCAAAAGTTTAATGCTGCTTATGCTGAGTCAGTTTACCTTGTTAATAGCACAACAGGTAGTATACTTGCTTTTGATGCAGAAGACTGTAGGTTCTACTCCCACAGTAGATAGATGCATTGCTGATACTGTACTTTGCAAACGGGGTGGATGCTGCACTCCTTTTTGGTGCAGATGCCTAGTAACTATGAACCTGTTATCAGTTTGCCATCCATTCCCTATTGCAATATTGCTAGCTTATCATTTTTTTAGTGTAAGATAGGCAATTTATTCCTCAAGGGTAACGGGCACTTTATTTGCAGATGAAACAATGAAATACAAAGTTGTTTGCTAGCAGCAGCCTCTTCATTAGTTACAGATCTCTTTAATGTGGAATTATTTAGATGACTTTTACTTCAGAGATTGTGCATATGTACTGATTCTGGTGGACTGTAGAAGTTTGAGTAGACTTTTATGATGGAATGTTCTGAATTGGGCAGTTTTGTCATTATTGGTGCATGCATTTTGTTTCATTGTTTACTGGAAAAATTTCAAAACAAATTTAAAACACCCTCTAAAACTGTACTGTATTGTACAAGGAATATAATTTAATACAATCAGGAAGGTGTATGAAAGAGCATGTGTATGTTTCGTGTGCAAGGGGCCTGTGATTTGAAAACAGCCCAAACCCAAAGTTAATCTGCCACTGGCAAAATGTATTTTCTTTGAATGTGGGTTTCAATGCTGTTTCAGTGAATGTGAGTTTTCAAGGGCAAAGAAGTTTTAATGCTAAGTCTGTTTTCATTGTGAAACTGAATTGCTTTGTTTAGCAGATATGATATCTATTAGTGTTTGCGCTGTAAAATGCAAAATAAAACTTTCAAATGAAGTCCAAATCATCGCAGAAGTAAAGCAGTATGCACATTAGTGTTTATGGTTTTTGTTTTTTGTCTTTTCCCGGTTAGTGTTTATGGTAAATGGGTTGAAATAGCCAAGTAATGGTTCATTGGAATGGCTGTAGGGGGGAAGCTCCATTCGACCATGATTTTGTGAGGGGGGGAAGGGCAGCAAACTCAGACAGCCCCAGCTGAACTATACCTCTCAACTGTCCAGATTTTTGCAGAATGAACAGGTTTTTGCTTCTTATTTTTGGTTTGTTCCTCATAAAATGTGTGGTTTTCTGTCAAATCATTTAGGAATGAAGTCACTAAATAATGACAGACACTGAGTTTCCGACTTCATAACCTTCAGAAAAATGTATGTTAAAGTTAGACCTGTTATTCTATCAACTGTCTCAGTTTATACAAGAGCAATTTTTAGTACTGTTTATATGTTCCCCCAAAATATTTTGCCTTGTCCAGATTTCCTGCATTAACAGGTTGAGAGGTATGTGCAAATAAATTGCTTTATAGAATTAGGCATATCCAAACCTCTCAACTGTACCAGATTTTGGCTCAAAATGTTGCTCTCCCCCTAATAATCTCTCCGCAAAATGGCAATTTTGGAAGAAAACATGGAGGGTTTACAATTAATAAATAACTGTAATAATCAGTTATAGATTGCTTTTATTTCAGAAATGCATGTAGATTCTTTTATTTTGTCAGCTGCTCAAGTTAGCAGTACTAATATTAAAAAGTGTCCCTTCTTTGCAGGTTCCCAGCTGTATTGTGTGGCTATTTTATATTTTTGAATCACATTTTTGGTCCATTTTTCATAAAATTGTGTTTTTTTGGCAAATTAGTGGCAAATCATTAAAGACTGAAGTTAGAAAATAATGACAGACATTTCAGTTTCAGATTTCATACCCTTCAGAAAATTCATACTAAAGCAAGACCTACTATTCTATTATCTTTCTAAGTTTATAAGAGCAATATTTAAAAATTGTCCTTATTTTTGGGCCTTTGTCCCACATCTATGTATGGATTTGTCCAGATTTCTTGCTCTGAGGTTGAGAGGTATGACAAATGTGTCAGGGCCATCGCAGTCAGCCAGAGACATTTCAAATTGTGACATACTTGTTGCACCCCACTCCCCCATGTAGTGACTCTGGATGTGTCCAAGCAAGGCAAGGAACAGTTATGCAGTGTAAATGTGCAGACTATCCCCCCATCCAAGGTAGACACAAGTACTACAATGACTTTTCATCTGTCCTTGATTTTGCAGAATGTTCTGGTTTCTGTCATATTTTTATACTGTTGATTTATGCTTATTATTCAGAAAGTGCCTGTTGCTCTGTGTTTAAGTAGCAATGCTTTAACGACCATCTGGTAAGCTTGTCTGAGATTGTAAGATGCAAGTAAGTTTTAATAAGCATACTGTTAACAAATTGCTAACACTGAAAGCCTTTCTGTTGTTGCCATGCAGATAATACTTACATAACTAGATAACATATCAGCCTTGGGTATTGAAATTCATATGACAGTATTTGTAATAAAGGACAGGATTACATTATTTTAAGAGCTCATTACAGGCTTTACCTGCAAACTAAACATAATGCCAATCTATCATGTGTGGTCCATATCCTGTGCAGTAATCCTTTAAGCAATGTATGTTGAGCTTGTTTCCTGTTTGCTTTTCATTTTTTACTTTGATCATGTATTCCCCATGAAACAAGTAGATAGTTGTTGTCAGGCAGCAGGTCTTTTTTGGATAAGAAACATTTTTACAAGTGGGGGTATCACAGAGATTGCTACTTTCAGCATGTTACTTGGTACTTTAATAAAGCTGAATATAAATTATAATTAGAACTGGAGTGCAAGGAGAAGTGGTTTGAGTTGAGTGCTGCTTGTTTTTCTTATACTTGATTTTGACTAGCATTCCAGTTGTTGTTGTGTCTTTCGGCATTTCCCAGTTAGGGGTCACCACAGCGGAACTCCGGTCCGCTAATGATTGGCAGAAGATTTTTATGTGCCGAGTTGCCAGCCCTGACACACAGCCTTTAACGAAGGTACGCCCATCCACGCATGTCTCCACACAGAAGATGCTCTTGCTGAGAATCAAACGGGAAACATCTTACTGTGAGGCGACAACACTACCGCAGCACCACCACCAGTAATGTATTTAAAAAGTAATTTATTTTTTCATGCCTCACAACCTTTTTGTTTCCATCTAGATATTAAGTAAGCTGCCATGCAGCCAATGGATTGAAATATTTTTTTTCTTCTACACTTTCCTTTTTTCTTGATTGGACTCTCATAATGACGGTTTGGCACCCAGGGCAGCGTATTTAATTAAAGTTACAGTTTTTGTGGTTTTGATCATAGCTCCTCCCCTTTCTAGTTGGCCAAACCCATTCCCATTGACCCCACCCATTCAGCTGTCTCCTGCAGCCCCCCTTTGATTTGAAGTCACCAGCCGCCACTGACCCCTTCCAATTAAATCCACAAATTCAGTTGCTTCCTGCTGCCCCATTTTGATTTTAAATCACCAGCCACCACTGGTCATGGGGTTGATTTCATATTGTCCTGTTATGCGACTCTGAGTAAGTTATTTCACCTGAGATTGTTTAGAGCCTCACCTGAAAGGGGCAATACTATGCTTACCTGGTAAATAAATAAATAAATAAATAAAATAGAGGACATGCAAATTTTGAGATTGTTTTCTTCCCATTGATATGGCACTGGATATAAATATTTTTTTTCAGGCAAGGTAATGTTATTTAAATTCTGTTAAGCCTTATAGATAATATGTTACTTCATTTAGAGAAGAAAAGACTCTTGTTTTCCTAGGGGTCTAGGTTGATGTATACGCATGTATACATATATGTCTATAAGCTTTTCTTAACTACATCAACCAAATTTATATGTACTTGCAAGTAAAATGAAGGCCTGCAAGTATCTCTGAGGATTCATTGAAGCATTTTTGAAAATGGGAATTATACAGCATTTTGATTAAGTTAGGTGAAAATTGTCAGTTTTGTACCAGAAATCTGCAACTGTTAGTAATACCTGCTAACAATTGCTTGCATTAAGTAGAATATGAGGGAAGGATAAAGCATCCCGAAAGACTGCAGAAATCTAGATTCTGATTATTTAGTCTGAAAATATAGTACAGAGAGGCCTGATAGACTGATTGTTACCTGTAAGGATGTGACTAAGAAATATATACGGTAATGCTGCAGAAAGGACATCCAAAGGGTGAGAGGGAATATTAGTTCTGACACCTTTAGCTGAGGATCTAGGGACTAGATGAGGTTCATCACTGTTCAGCCAGTGACCATAAAACAAGGTAGATTCTCCCATTATATCTTGAACAATGTTGTTTGCATAGTATTTTTTTCTCTATTCTGAAATTGAAGGCATAAAGCGATCTCATGATTCCCAGTTTTCTACTTCATCACTACTGATAAACGTCTGTAGCACAAAACCTTCTATTCTGGGTTCACTGTGCTTCAATATGTACAACTGAATTGTGTTAAACAAAAGAATTTTTTTTTTTGACAGTAACTGGCAGATTGGTTTATCACAATTTGAGTGCAAATATTAGGCATCTAAAATACCTTGCAAGTAAATGGGTGCAAAGAGCACCAGACTGATTGAAGAAAGGGCACAGCGACATGTACAAAAGATGCCAAAATGTAAACTGCAGACCAGATAAAAATAGTCCTATGAGATTTAAACAGTTACAGAAAAAACACACATTAGTTAATAGGAACCAGGCTGAGATAAACTCCTTCTATCATTACTGCTTCAAGCAAACATAGGCAATAATCTAAAAAGTATACAGATAGTTCAGATGTCTGGGCATCTCCTACTAAATCTCACTTTTCATTTGTGTTTGATCTTAGCTTTCATATTTTGATTCTTAATCGAGTTATACATGACACTGCAGATCTGCAAGGAAAAAATACAACAGGACAATGTGCAGAAAGGTCGAAAAGGAACGTAATAATATTAGAGAAGAAGTAATAAGCAACTTTAAATTCAGTGTAAAAAATGCGCCTGGGAAATAAAAACACAGAGCAAGTAGAACACGTGGCAAAATGAGATTTACTGTGCAATTAAACTTTTCTCACTGAATGTAGTCTTTCCGATCCTGGATCCCAAATAAAAAAATCAGTATGAAAAGTCTCAGATATTTTTATGTTTGCGGAGTATGTTGTGAAATTGTAGTATATCACCAGATTTTGTATCCATGTGGGGAATTTCCCCATAGCTGTGCAACTGTGGAGTCAGTATATTTAACTAAGTGGACTACAGGAGGGTTTTCTTCATGTAAAAATGTGCTTTTTATGTGTTGTTATACATGTTTTTAGTTGATATGTTCTATAAAAGATTGCAAACTCAAATTTTACAACTTGTAATTGTTCAAAGTAACTTTCACATTCTCTTATGTACTTCAAACATTTATTTTCTGTGGAGTTTCCTACTCATTGCAAGACAATTTGCATTTTGTTATTTTGCCTGCACATCTGTGTCCAGGGCATGGCCAGAAATGGTCTTCGGATCTTCGGACCATCCCACCTACCTGCTTATTGAAGAGTAAATAAATAAACGCATGCATACATACATACATACGTGTGTGTGTGTGTGTGTGTGTGTGTGTGTGTGTGTGTGTGTGTGTGTGTGTGTGTGTGCGTGTGTGTGTGCCTGTATGTATATATATATATATATATATATATATATATATATATATATATATATATATATATGGTTTCACTTCATAATCTCGAAATGCTGAAATACCAAATTGCAGCATTCCGAGACCATGAAGCCAAAAATTTAGAATGCCGAAAGTGCATAAGTGCGAATTCAAATATCTCAAATCCCTGCTTATGCATTTCCAGTACATTGCGTGTAGTGTTATAGTGCCTGAAATTGCAGGTGAGTGAGTAATTATGTGTGTTTTTGTACGTTGTTTGTGTGGGTAAGGGTAGGGAGGAGTAAGTATAAGTGTGAGTGTTGGATTTGTTGATGTTTGTGTATGTGTGATGTATATTTGTGTGCGAGCAAGTGGAGAATGCCATGGTGTGAGTTTTCTTTTATGTTATGTGCGATCTCGGAGTTGGTATATATAAGTAGGAGGGTGGGGGTACAGGGGGGCTTGCCCCCCTGCTTATATGTAGTGTAGGATTGTGAGGTTCGCGTGCTGTGGGTGGAATGTTGTGTGTGCTATGTGGTGTATGGTGTATGTATGTTCATGACTGTGTGATTCCTGACTGTGGGTTTTGATATTGTGAATGGTTCATCTTCGTGGTCTCGGAATGCTGAAATTTCCTATTTCAGCATTTCGAGATTATAAAGTGAAAACATATATATATATATATATATATATATATATATATATATATATATATATATATATATATATATATACACACACACATATATATATATATATATATATATATATATATATATATATATTCATATATGTTTTGACAGGTTTTTATCTCCGACTTTGCTCTCATTGGATCTTGTGTTGACTTTTCACTGTGGATCTATGGGCAACAGCTCTAAAAAATATATAAATTGTGAAGATATTTCGAAGTGATATATCACATAATGTAATGGATAGCAAAGAAACTCAATGTATCGGGAAAGGTTGGTAGGGGAGTGTGATACACAGAAAAATATGATGTTTGGAAATATAAATAAAAATAAAAATAAGTTAGACCTTTTTAACAGACAGTTGGTCTGATCTCAGCTACAACATTATTTACACTTATGGAGATTTCATTTTTCATTTACATATTCAAGATAATATCATTTCAGAGGATAGCAGTAAAAACGGGTTACTACAGACTCTTTAAAGAGAGAGAGAGAGAGAGAGAGAGAGAGAGACTAGAAAAGATTAATAAGGAAACTTGAAGTAACAGGGCAGAAAGAAGACATGACAGCATTTTTTGAGTAAGTCAGGGAGATGCATAGAGTCCAGGCAGATGTCATCTTTTAAAAAGAGATACAACAGGACATGAGTTCATTATGAAACTTCAAGGCAGAGAAATAGGAAAAGGGATAAGAAAATAATTTTTCATAGAGAGGGTGGTATTTATTCTTGAACATTTCAGAGTAAAAGGCATGGGAAAACAAAAATGGAATTCTTATGACTGATAGGAAAAATAAGCAGTATGTTTGCTAGGATCTGTAACTTATCAAATTGATATAAACATAGGTAGAGTGGGTGATTCAAATGTGCCTTAAATGTCTGCTATGTTTCTATTAGTTACTGTCAAACTATATATTCTCTTAGATTTCATGATGTCAGGGCCATCAATATGTGTAAGGTTGCTTCACCGGAACTCTACTTGAAGGTTTTCTCAATACTGTCATGAGAAAACCATTGTTATCAGCACCTTAAAGCTTTCCCTTTTTTGCTGCTGCCTGTGAGGTGTTTGACCCTTGAGTTGAACAAAACAGCAGTCAGCATGCCCAGTGCATTCCAAAAGTCTGGATGCTTTTGATAATATAAGCAAATATTGCCTAAAAAAGTCCAGTCTCATTATGGGATAATCAGTACAATAAAGTAGTAAATAGGGAAAATGTTCACTAATTACCATATAGTAATTCCCTTGTTGATAATACAGGACTGAGAGTCGGAGCATTTAGAGAATGTAAATTTGTTTCAAAAGGTTAGATATTAACATTTGCTGGAAATGTCACATGGGGAGTATCCCACCAAATAAATTGCTTGGTTACATGCATAAGCATGTGTTACCAATGTGATATGTTATGTTTGGCATAGTACAACTGATATATAAAGTGACATAAGTCAAAGTAGGTGCAAACTAACTAAGCACTGGTATTTATTTGTGTTTGTAACTTGGGTTAAAAAAAGGAAGTAAGAATGTCAGTAAGCCATAAATATTGAAAAATAAAGTCACCACCAATGCCTACTAAAATAAATTACAAACATTCAACTACTTGTTTTGCATTATTCATATCACATAACTATTCAAATAACAACGTAGAATTGATGATCGTGGCAGTCGGCCCATTTCATTATCTGTGAAAATATCTCCTCTACACAGACACACCATATGCTCTTCAGACATGGGCTTTTTATCAATAAATGCCTCATTAGCCTCAGCTAAACTTTGCTTTGTTCTGAAATAAAAAAAATAATGTAAGCATTTCTTCATTTAATCACTTTAATTTAAAAGATGGGTTGTAATAATCAAAAACACTCTGCAATATTTCCTACTTAAGAAACTTCTAAGTTATTTTTATATTATTATGTTGGTCTTTAATATATGGCTACAAATATATGTTTTTAAATTTATTGTAGTATTCACTATGATTAACCCTGTGCTGTTTATTTGATGCCCTGTTAATCTAAATTGAAACATCTAAATCCTCTGAAGGACACAGTATCAACATAGTGACATTGCTAAGGTCACACGACCTATAAAAAGATTCTTTTAGTAGAACAACAAACCCGGAGGTACCCCCAATGCTGGGGCAAGCCCCACACCCTCATGCTCCAACTATATCTATACCAGGGTCAAGCAAACCTGAAGAAGAAGGAGACAATGGAAAGCAAATTAAAACCTAACTTTTCTCTTATATTTTGTTTCACAATATAGACAGTATATGCCCTAAACTGTCTTGCTTTTAGTTGAATTTTGACTACAGGAAAGTTTTGACCTTCCTGTTTTGATGTTCTAGGTTACAATTACACATAGATTTTCCACTGAGAGCAGGAGTTCAAAAATAACTTAGTACAATTATAACATTAAAACACGCACTTGTTCACTAACACACACTGATTTTATAACAATAAAAAAGTCAGTCGCTTCTTATAAGTGTATAAGAATATGTTTTTGTGTCTACATTTTCAATAGGGAATCAGCATGTTAAGCCAAGGACATGCTAAACTAATGTTATTATTAGTTTGATGTAATTTGTTTTTGATATTGTTTGCTTTACTGTCACATGACTAATTATAATGATGATAATCTCACATTTGACCCATTAATAATTCTATCATTGCTTGATTACAAAGTTATTCTTCAAATATTTCTAGCTTCTGAAAGTAAGGGTTGTGTATTATTTTTGCTTGCTTTTCAGTCATTTAGACAGATGAATTGTAATGACAAATCATACAAATATACAAGTGAATGTTCTTGTGTATTCATGCTCTATACTCCTTTTATATAACCAACTTAAATATCAGAAATGCATTTCATTAAAATAAGCATATAGGTCAGCCCTCGTTATGATTCAGTCACTTATGGTCCTTATTTGTGAACACTGAATGTTTTTTCAAAAACATTTTCAGAAGGGGTATTGTTTTATAAAATAAATACATAAATAGTGAAATTATATATTAGGAATATTTAAATTTGGGGATTTTTTTCCTTTGGCATTTCTGTATTTACCAAATATGTGCAACAATAAATATTTTGAGAAAAAAATCAATATCTACTACTTTCCATCGTTTTAACAGAAAAAAATGACTTCATTTTTTTTCCTTAAGAAATATGTTTTATCAACATTTGGGAAAATAAATTAATGCATGAAACATTTCAGCTGACTGCTTCAGCATAAGATATGGAAATCAAAGGACTTAAAATTTTTTAAATTAATAACTAATTTTATATTCATTTACAAGAAAGTGAATATGCACCAGCTGTTATGACCCCAGTGTATCCACTGATGAAAATTAAGCATGAGTTAAAGAAACAACAGCATGTACTAAAGTACACAGGGATGACCTGTTACTCAGATCTGACAATATTCTACAGAATACTGAGATTTTTAACCCAAATTAAAAACAGGTGTCCTAAATAATGAGAAAAAGTACTGAAACAGGGACAGCATGCAGCTATTTTTGTACAAGGAAATGACAGTTTGCACACAGGCTTCATAAATTAAATCAAAGAAGACATGCAGCATCATCACTGTCACTTGGTTTAGTTGTTTTACGTCGTAGATATACATTGAAGGTCACTAAGCCTTCATAACACTTTACATGTGTGACTCCCAAACAAAAACATTATTCTTACTTAAGGATGTTTTTGACATACATGCAACGCCTGCAGCGGAAGACATGTTTCCCCTTGGCTCAGTCTGTACTTAAACAATGTAAGACAAATATAGGTCTCTTACTCCTTTACTATCAAGATTTATGTTGCATGGAATCATTTTCAGGGAAGCTAGCAAACCACAATGTAGCTCTTAGTACTCTGAACATCTTCAAAAAATTATAATCTTTATACCAGATTGAAAAATTCTAGAATAAAGCTAAAAAATTGTGAAAGGTACACAGAGTATTTTATTTTTTAAAAGCTTGTGATCCAGTTAACCAGTACATAATCTTTAAAGGCCCTGTGTAACTGCTTACTTTTCTTAAAATACTAGAACATATTAATGCAATATCAATATATATGACTTTCAGTGATAAACTCAGACTGTCCCACAAGTCAAAGGTCTATTCATAATGCAGGCCATTCAGACACTGAGTGCTGAGTAATTCACCTTTCTTGAATACTTCTCCTAGCAGATGATTCCCAGAATACCATGAGATGACCTGCAGATTGAGCCTTGTTTCTGTAGTCTCAGAAAAGGAGACCATGTATGTAGGACAGCAGAAGAATAGCAGGAAATGACCATGTCCTACAGCAGATTACCTGTCCAACTTTGCTGCCTTACTCAGCATATCCTAAGGCCTCAAAGTCCATGTTTACATGCAAACTTTGAAAACTAATGAATGATCAGCTTTTATAACCATACGTACTCTCCGTGAACTGTTGTCCAGTACCACGCATCTAGAATCTGATCACCAAAACAGAACGCACAAGAACCAGCAGCATTTCAGACATATCCCCAAGTGCAAGGCTACCTGTGTTATTGATACAAATGGCCAAATTAGCATGCCATTAGGGACAGATGGGACAGGGGAAAAAACAGTTCTGGCTGCTCAGTCTGTACAGTATCTGTTAGAATGCTCTTCATTTAGTTGCAGGTTGTTTGTTTGTTCACTTTTCTGTGTGGGCACTAAATACTGCATAAAACTAAAAATATGCCTTTGCCATTACTTCCCCATGCAGTCTGTGCTACCACCAATATAATATCTCTTTTTCCAGAGAAAGAAATAGTAAAAAGAACACAAGACAGAAGAGGGGGGGGTCCCACTAGGTGACTGGGACCGTGATGTTTACTACTTCTTTATATTCTCAAGGAAATAAATAGACTCCCACCATTCTTTATGTTCAGTACCATAAATGCATTTTTCAAATTTTTTTGGTGGGGGGGACTGATACAGTCATTTATTTCCATTTATTTCCATAGCAGAACCTTGTGTGTGTATATATACGCTGCTTTGAAGTGCTGGATGTTTATAGAGACTTTACATTTTATCCTTTGTTGACAGTATTTTCATTTCTTGATGAGATGTAGTTATTGGCAGTTTAGGAACTTGCCATTTTTGGCTCTTACTGGCACATCAGATCTTTTACCATTTTACCAACTGGCTATGGTTTTCAAATGTTTAAGTGTTCTAGCTTCCACTGTCTATAAATCTAAATACCGTTGATGTTGTCTGTCTTAGCTTTAACCTTAATATAGGAATGCAGTTTTCCATCACTGGATCTCTATAGCAGCTTCCATCAAGACTCAGAAGCTTTATAGCATTGTATGTTTTTCCACAGGAGGTTAAGCTTTCCTCCCTAAGAATAAGTGAATAGTTATGTCAGTGTTTTAAATTAGCTGGACTGTGACATTCCATGCCTATCAAGTTTTGAGTGTTAATGGCAGCCAATAAGCCATGCTCCACATTAGGAATCCATATGCGATTAGTCTGGTACCAGTAATGTTAAGATTAGATGGACTTCTTATTAACCCTACTAGTTTAAGACCACAACAAAAAGCAGTGGTCTGATAGTGAAACAGATATAGGTTCATAGGTAAATACTAGGCTAGCTGCCCTTGCATGCCATTTTATGTCTAGTCAATTTCTCCATAAAGGTGAAAATCAAACCCTCTACCTTGTGTCTTTGAAGTAAGTACCTTAACCATTATGCCAACTCTATCATAGAGGCTTGATGGCCATGTATATCTTCAAGTCTCATCATATGTATTCCATTCTCAGGAGCTTCAGTATCACAAAAAAGATGACTAACTTGATTAAGGTGATAGAGTCTATAAGTGAAAGTACATTGGGATTAAAACTCATGTCTCCAGGTTTATAGATGAAGACATTAAGTAGCATGTTACACTGTCCACTGATCTTTGAATATAACTTCATAAAGCTTTTCTGTACTGGTCCAACTGGTCCACAAAGCCACATATATGCTTACTTAAACAAAACACAGTCTTCAAAGTAACAATAAAGGAACATATTAATTTAAGAGAATATGTAAGTACTTAGAAAGGTTACTACATACAAATCTCACAAAAGTTACATGTTGTGTACTGAGATTTTGGTATTTCCGATTATCTTCACATACAGGTCACTCTTGTGTTCCAAATAAACAATGTGCTTGTTAGCCCTTGTACATGAATAAGGAAAAAGAAATCTGAATTTATCTTGAGTATATTGAACTGTTTCACTTGTATTAGTATGAATCATTATTCATCTTTCTGTTCTATTAACTTTTTAAGTCACTCTGAGTAATATTTAAAAAAATCTCCCTGGTGTCATCTAGTGTTTTTCCTGGCTTTGTCCGGACGTCTTCAGCACAGCTGTTGAGAGTTATGCAGCCCCCCCCCACACACAAATGTCCTTGAGTTTTCCCCTTCTCTGTTCTTTGGAACTCATAGATTATTACAGTTAATAATGCCAGACAGTAAGAGTTTCAGACTTCTAATCTTTCAGAAAACATAGCAGAATGCAAGCTGTTCTTGTTTAATGTAAAGATCCAAAGTTCTGAATTGTTAATACTCTGCTTTCTGTGCAAGAGTGCTAGATTCAAATCTTCTCCCTAATTTAATTTAACATTTCCAGTGACTTAAGATAACATTTAAAGAATATTCCTAATGTGTAGTGGTACTGCAGAGGACTAAAGCCCTGCTAATCAACTGCTTTTATGTGCTGAGGGCATAAGATCTAAAGCTTCTTCTCTGTTTTTTCATTAACTTTCAATGTGACTTTCTGTAGTATTTTGAGTATCACTGACATCAAGTGATAATACAGGGAAATAAAGCTCTGTCAGTGAATTGCTTTGTGTGCTGATGGTAGAGTTTAAAACTTCTTCCCTGCTCTTTCATTAACTTTTTAAGTGACAATGTAAAATTTATAGTAGCCCTGGTATCTAATGGTAGTGTGAAGCTCTGTGAAGATGCTTTGTTTACCAAAGTTGTGGGGTTTGAAGCCTTTTCCATGTTCTTCTATTCACTTAGGGCAATCATTTAAAACAATGTTTTTCTACTTCTGCCTCCACCAATACAAATTTTGTGCTGCAAAACTGTTGTTCCTTTAAGTTTTCAAGTGGCTTTAGGTGAACATTTAAAGAATATCCTTGGTGTCTAATGTTACTTCCCCACCCATATGTGTTTCATGCTGCAAAACTGTTGTTCTAGTAACTTTTTCACTGAGTAAGAGTATGCCTGGTGTCTAGTGTACTCCATCCCCAATACTGCAAATTTGATCATCAGTGTAGAGATGGTTACAGGTATGACATTCCCCCCCCAGGCACACACGCACTCACACACAGCTTCCCCCACCTGACTGCACTCACTCATTCAGCAATATATATACACACACAATCACAGACATACACTTTCATAAATACACTCCTTGCATTTAGTAGCAGTTATGTAACATACCTTTATAATATTTCTCTAGCATTTTTATAACCAGTTTGAATTAAGATGAAAAGTTAAAATGTCAAAATACTTACTGTAACACTTTGGACTTCTTGACCTAACCTTGTCTACCCACTAGGCCAGCTGGTCAGGCCTGCACTTCTACAGATGATTATACCTGTGCAAAAACTGGGGCCAAAAGTGGGTGACCCCTATTAGGGATAACAAGTGCTCACCTAACTCTTGTCAGATGTCAGCCTTCTACAAATCAATGCTGGCTACTGCTCTTTCAGTTTTTGCCTAGGTACATTTACGGCAAGAGGTAGTCCATGATCTTTGCCAACTTATCAGACCAGCTTGGAGCTCAACCTTGTGCCTTCACAGGTGCTGCCATCACTTGAAATGCCAGAACCAAAGTAAGGAATGTAATTGCAGGGCTGTGGTTCAGAGGGTGGAGACTACACCATCTGAGGTGTAACATCACCATAACCAAACCCAACTGCCATATAAGGGTAGTGTAGTAGGCATGGAAATGATAACATTGGTGAGTTTGGTTTACCAAACAGCAATAGCATGGAGATTTTTTTAAAGAATGTTTATGCATGATACTGTACTGGTAAAGGAAAGTTAGTGAGCAATGTGGCACTTTTCTATGCCATTAAATGAGTATTGTTTATGTACAGCACTATTTTAACCTTAATTGTATAATTTCTATTAAGGATATGCATGACTTTTGAAGTGGTGGTTGAGGTAATCCTTGTATTAATTTTTTCACTGAGACTTATTAATAAAAGCTAAAACTGGTGTCAGTTTGCTTTCATATAAAAATGACTGGTATGAAGTGATAAGACATGTGTCAGAGTATGCAAGATGGCATGCGTATGTCCTGAGGGCTGCCATGGGATTCAGTTTTCCTTATGGCTGAAATTGTCATTTCTCTGTGTAGATCCTGCTGCTGCATCATGCATTCACCCAAAACAGCATACTGCTTCAGGACAAGGCAATGTAAATATTGTCAACTCCAATTTTTAGTTTATATTCTTAGGGATACGTGAGATATACTAAGTGCTGTCGTATGCTCCTGCTGTCAGCACAGTTCAGCACAGCTCATCCACAGCTACCTGAAGGCTAACTACTACATCTAGCTGATGACATAGACACTCACGTATTTCAGCAATTCACAAACATCAGTGCAGCTGAGCTTAATTTGCATAAAAAAACTATACATAAGCCTGTATTTATGTGAATAACTGTAATACTTCCAGGTATAGCTGCGATCATTTGAGTTAGAAGGCAAATGTTGTGGCAAAGTGGAAACTTTTTAGAGTAAGACAAAAAGCAATACACTTACATATTATAGGAAAGTAGTGCATATTCAATATATGGTGTAATTACTACCATGAAATAGTTTTTTTTCACTGATGTGACTGATATATGCAGTTGATTCTTAATACTAAAAGAAATGGGAAAGGAGCTGTGAATGGGAATTCACGGCAGTAATACTGGAAATGTATGGGGAAGGACAGCTGAATACTTTTTTTATTTATTTTTTGCACTTTTAAAGCCAGCATATGATAGCAAGGGACTAATAAATGTAATACATTTTTTAATACATTTTTGCATTTGTGGACTGTGCTATACAGGCTATTACTATGCAACTTTAACTTGGTGAAGTCTGATTTACTGCATTTATTTCAATACATTGTGATGTGGCTGTACTGTGGGACAGAAGCTGTGCATGACATTCATAAATGGAAATCCTTGTTAGTATAAAAACAGGAAATGCCTGGAGAAGGACTACTGAATATTTTTGAGCACTTCATTTAACAAAAGTATATGGTGGCAATGTATATGACAAATGCTTGCGATACATTTCTAGATTTCTGAATGATGTTATAGAGGTTATTACTACACAGTTTTAACTAGGTGAAGTCTAATTTATAGCATTCACAGGAATATGTATGCGTGGTGTCAGAACATGTGTTGCTGTACACACTTTTTTGCTGCTAAAATTCTCCTGGCAACATGTAACACAATGAGAGAGATTCAATAAAATTCATGTAGGCTCTGTGTAGAGCCTACACAGAAAGTACTTGTACACACAGCCACAGTTCAACCCCTGCAGTGAGCCATACATGTTAATTATGGGGGGCTGCCGAGGGAGATAAGAGTTACATGGATATTGAATCCATGCAAGCAGGAGTGTAAGAAGCTGTCCAGTAGATGTGGACTGTCCAGAAAATGTCTAGACAGGTGTTAAGCACAGCATAGTAATTTTTTTTATTTTATGTGCTGTTTGCTTGGTGTGGCGTGATGCTTAGTGATGCCAAGCTGCACTTACACATATGCACATGACATCTGTTACAAATCTAAAATTAGAAACCGTTTATAATTAATTGAATATTTTTTTTCTGTCTCTCCCTGTTTGCGCAGAGCGGCATGGTGCTTAGCAATGCCATCTGACATCTATAAATAGTAACTGGATGCGTTTAATTGTTGTAGTTCTGCAGTGCAAAGCAAAATGCAAACTCATGCAGCTTTGCTGCCCAATGCTAACAGGTATCTTGGGAGTATAGTTGAAGATATACTGCTTCCCTGTACTATTCAAGTGGCTAGATAGGTTGAATCATTACATGCAGTATAGTAGATTGCAGTTTTGTCTCCTGAGCAGTCATACATTTTGCATTTATTGCTTTGAACATGAGTCAGATAAATGACACATCAGTTTAATTTAAAATTAAAAACCTATTACATTTAGCAAAGCTGCACGGTGCTAAGCTCCGCTTAAACATGGCCAACTGTCTACTTGACTTGCATGTAGCTGAGCTATAACTAAGCATGCCTTGTGCGAGTTTGCACAATGCTAAGTGACACACTGCATTTTTGAATGTTGCACTATGATGTGTAACGGTGGGAATCCACTTTATATACCGGGCAATAGGCAAGAATCTGACCCCATTCTTTGGAGTTCTCACATGGCTGTTGATATACCTGGTGGTGTTGGTGAGGGACCATGTTTTTGGGGACAGAGATGGGGTCTGCAGGAGTCCAGAAAGATTTTGTTGGAGTTCTGGTCAAAAACCATGAACCTCAGCTGTTGCAGGGTGATTACAGGGCTCAGAGTGAAACTCTGAGTCCTGGAATTATTTGGCTATGGAACTTACCAGTGCTACTGGTATCCCCAACACTGGTGAGTAGTTTTGTCATCACTATGACAACCTGAAGCATAGAAAGAGGGGAAACTTGGACACCTGGGTCAAGAAGCTCAGGCTGGGTGCACCCCACAGATATGTAAGTATGTTTCCCAGTGATTTATAAATATACAAACTGAATGTATGCAAAACTGGTATGCATAATGCTTTGCTTCTCTTACAACAGCTGCAGAAGAGGGGACATGTAATGTCCTGTCCCATGCAGGCCATCTGGCCAGAATGAGGCGTGAGTGTGGTAAGTAGGGAAAAATCAAAGCAATACCCTAAAGCATAACATACTGTCAAGATAAAAAAGTATTCACAGAGTTTGCAGTCCTAACAGTCAGGGATAATATACTTGGGAAATGTAATTTGTTTAGTAATGTGTCAGTGCCTACCTGAAATGGCAAACCAAGTTAAGTCAAGTAATCGTGCATTACTGTGTAGTGTAGCTTCCAAACTTCAGTTAATGTTATGGTCGACCCAGAATAACAGTCACTTTTCTGCTCTGCTCATTGTGTGAAATATGCTGCAGATTATACTCCGGTAATGACGAGGGTATATGGGTCATTACTTAGAACTCTGACACAGCTATACATGCTGTACATGCTAGACTTGAAGCTACAGTAATTAACAGCTTTTAGAGGGTGATGGTGCTGTGATAGGTACTGTTTCAAACAAAGAAGTGCTCACTATTCTTGTAGTCACTGCATGTGTGTTCTAATCTAACACCAGCCAACTGTACAAAGCAAATGAATAAAGACGGTTGAAAAAAACTGTCTCATAAATGTAGTGCAATACCCACAGTAAGTTTCAAGTCTGTGCTCTGGCCAATTTCTGTCATATAATGCTGTACATTTCACCGACTCAAAGAACAAGGTGTATGTGTAAGGTAGCTGACATTATTGCCAGATATTCATGTGTATAAATGCCAGATTTTAATGTACATTATCAATAAAGTTTAAAGCAGGAATGTGCATTGAGAGGTAATCTGTTCAAATAACTGTGCAGTATGGCTGTATTCACTGTGTGTGTGTTCTGATCTGACACCAGTCAACTGTAAAAAGGAAATGAATAAAGATTGCAGAAAAAATTGTCTGATAAATGCAGCAGAATACCCACAATAAGGTTCAAGCCTGTGTTATGGTCATTTGTAGTCAAATAATGCTGTATATTCCACCCACTCCAGGAACAAGTTATATGGGTAAGATAGCTCATGTTCTGGGCAGATATCCATGTGTATAAGTGCCAGATATTCAGAAGCAATGTCAATAAAGTGTGAAGCAGTTTTGTGCCTTGAGAAATAATCTTTTTCAATAAGTGTGAAGTATCCTGTATGCACTGCCATGTCTTTTCTAATCTGACATCAGTCAACTGTTCAATATAGTGCACAAGGTCCCTGGAGTCAGAGCTTGTGGGTTCTAAACCCATGGCAGCCAACTAAGAAATCACCGGCTGTCTAGTCTAATTAGTGTAGACGAACATACCTCTCAACTGTCATGATTTTTTTGGAATGTAATGACTAATGCCCCATATGTCTGGTCTGTGATTAGCAGAAAAATGACATTACTTGGAATGCAATTTATTGGCAAATCCATTTACAGAACACCTTGATAGTAATGTATGAGCACACTATGTAAAACATTCCTAGTTGTGTGCTTACATTTATTAGTGCTTGGCCCATACAGTTGCATACTAACAGGTTGAGAGGTATGTACATGTAACATCATCTATACAAAAATTGGAGTTACTGTACACACAAGTGACACTGCATACCTGGAGAAGTATGTATTATTGTCCGTGTAGTAATATCACCTGTGAGGTCACTAATGGTATGTTTTTCTCCCTCTCCCCACCCCTTATCTTCTGTAATTCATTATTATGAAATTTAATAATTTATTACTGTTATTTATTATTATGGTTTGACATTAATATATTCTTTTAAACTAACTGGTATGTTGGCCTTATGGGTTATGTCAAACTGGTTTGCTGTTAACACACTTACCATTATATTATTTATTGTTGTGTTCCTCATAATATATCTTAATATGTATTTGGAATAATCAATGTTATCTTCCATTATGTTAATACTAACATTGGTTTGGTTATTACTTATCTTACCTTATGTCTATATCTAATTTACTACAGAGTGACAAGGTAGGCCAGTTCCAGGTGATCTACCTACCTTGTATCCACTGGCCATGGAACCGGGGCCCATAATGTCTGGGCCACAGCCTGGTTGTACCTCCTCGACTGCCCCTGTACTACCTGTGGCATAGGGTAGTCCCACCCCATGGGCTGGGGCTGTGGCTGGGCCCCCCTCGGGGAGCAGAGATGGAGGGGGTGATTTTGTCACCAGTGAAGAACTGCCAGGTATGGTCCACGGGGTACTTCACCTACCTGTCAGTACATGCCTGCACCAGATGGAGAGCATGCTCACCATCCTTGTGGAGCAGATTCACACCTGACATCAGCCTCCACCACTGACAACACAGGGGCAGTGAAGGAGCATTGCTGACAGTCCCATGGATGAGGACTTGATTTGCACTGCTACCACCTGGATGCTCATGGGGGTGACATTCCACAACACACTCCCAATCTAAGGTGTATACCCCCCTCTTGTGTCACACACCAACGTCTGCTGTCTTGTCTGTCTACAAAAGTTTCCTCAACTTTCCCACTCACCCCTCACACTTACCTATGTCCCTTCCCCAACATTCCACTGTCACCTTTAAAAAAATGGACACCTGTTCCCCCCCAAAAATATCATCCCATACATACAGTAGCTCTCCATTTCACACTCGTGTCCACTGGACACACTTAATTTGGTCCAACTGGATTGACAATGGAGTTAGGTTGCTGTCACCCCTCACTGTTGACAGTACAAATTCAGCTAAAAAATCTGTCACAGTGCACAGTTGTTGCTGATAAGGAAATGGATAGCTATGATTCTTTCCTACACCTGTTCTGCACATCCCTACCTGCCTTTCACTATGTTTTTCCTCCTGATTGCACCCCTTTGCACCACTGTCCTCTCCTGATTGCACCCCTTTGCACCACTGTCCTCTCTCCCAATTTTTCTTTTAAGATTTTTTGTGCAACATGGCGTGGAGCACCACATTGCTTAGATATGCTAAATAGCGCTATACTGATATACACTTTTGGAACAATATTAATCACATTCAAAAAGTACAGTTTCACCCTGTTTCAGGCCTATGACCATCGCACCTGCAGAACAGTAGATCATCCTGCCAAGCCACTTCTACTAATGAAAACAGGTGTTTTAAGCAAAACATACTAATGCTGTAGTTCCCCTTCATTAAGCATTTTTAAATGGTGCTGAGCATCGCACTACACCATGCAAATCAGCTAAGCGAATGATACAAAAATAGTACTGTAATTGGCACACTAGTACAAAAATACATCACTATAATGGCACACACATAAGCTTAGATGTAAGTGAGGTATCTGATAGTAGGTAACACTGCAATTATGTCTACAACATGTAAGAACACACTTGATGAAATATTAATGGAAAAGAGAATTTTAACTGGGACTCTGGTATACAATTTCAGCACTCTAAAGCCATACACATAATAATGGATGTAAGTGCAGTATTTAACAGCAGGTAACTGTGGAATGATAACTACAACATATAAAAATTCGGAATACATGCATATGGTCAAATGTCAGTATTCCGATGTACAAAATTCCGAAAGCAATGACCACAGTTTGAATATTGTCGAATTTTCAATTACCGAACCTGTGAATGCCGAATAACTGCCTGAGTTCGGCATTGTAGTGTTCGACATTCTACATGCGAATGTGACGTAATTCACACATTAACATAAATGAGCATTCTTCCCTGCACCCAATAGTAAGCCGTCCTTACATGCATAGTATCAAAACAGGCCAGTGCCGTAAATATAGCGGGGATGTAGCAGCTATTTATCACAGATACAGATCAGTTACTCAGGTACAGACAAATAGGACTGTAACATACATATGTGTTTACTTGGGTCTATATTAAATCATTGAATGCTTAGAAAAGTGAATGGTGATGTATTGACCCCACGTAAGCGAAAGCTTACAAACTCGAATGCTTAGAATAGCGATTTTTTTTTTCCCTTGGAAAAAAAATCGCTGTTCCAAAAAAAAAAACAAACAAAAAAAAACACTTAAAACATAACATAAAGTGGGGAGCTTCGCCCCCACATGCCCCCTACTTAAATATAACAACTCTGAGATCCCACTACAGTGACGAAAACAGCAAAGTAATGGATGCCGCCAAGCAATTTCTTTCCCAGGGAAAGAATTTGTTTATATTCCACTTCATCATTTTGCCTTTTCATCTTTTCAAGTTCGACCAAGATGCATTCAAAAGAATGCATCTTCGGTCATCTAATAGGAACACGTTTACTTACAGATGGCTAAGGAAGAAAGTGTTGCCCATAACCCTGGTATCCTAGGACAGACATACACTACTGTTAAAAGCCAGAAGGGGAAGGACACACTGTTTATAGAGGGCTACCAGTATTATCATGAAAAATGTGTTGGCATAAAGCACTACTGGTGCTGCATACGTAAAAGCAGAGACAAGTGCAAGGGCAGGTGGATTACAGAATGTGGAAGCAATGGACATGTTCTGTGTAAGAGCAGTGCACACTTCCATGGCCCTGACCCACTACAGTTCGAGGTGTGTC
This sequence comes from Protopterus annectens, assembly GCF_019279795.1. Classification (NCBI taxonomy): domain Eukaryota; kingdom Metazoa; phylum Chordata; order Ceratodontiformes; family Protopteridae; genus Protopterus; species Protopterus annectens. The sequence continues at coordinate 324,129,003 of NC_056736.1, forward strand.
AAGTCCATGAAAAGATATGGAAAAGGGCTCACAATTCACTAGAGGACCCTTGCAAAATAGTATCCGAGGTACTGGTGAATACCTCTATGGCTGTGGTGAAATAGTTGCCTAATAGTAAGGCACTGAAGGAGAGTGTGACTAGGATTAGACACAGAAAGAAGGTTGCCATGTTCCAGGATCTGCAGTCCTTGCAGGACCTCAATAGCGACATGCTACATTTGAAGAACATGAAGCTTTGTAATAGAACATGGGGGGAGTTGGCGAGCAGAGTGTCCAGATAGTATTACTGACAATGCTGGATAACCTATGGCTATCGTGCACTTCTGAATTTCTACTGGTAGACGGCATCTTCCCTATCAGTACCAGGGAGTGCAGGCAGCTATATACAATCCATGGTCTACTGGACCTGTCTGTCTGTAAGAAGGTAGTTCCATTAGTGTAAGGTATCCTGCCATGTAAAAGTGAAGAGTGCTACAACCAGTTCTGGGCTATGGTGTTAGGTTTGTGTGGTAAACATGGGATGAGTTTGGGACCAAGAATGGTAATGTCAAACTTTGAGAGGGAAGCTGTCAATGCAATACAGGCAGCTTTACCAGATACACTCACTAAGGGCTGTTGGTTCCACTTCTGCCAAATAATCTGGAGGCAGATACATAGAGTACACCTGGTAAAAGAGTCTGGAACCGATGCAGCCTTTGCCGGATTATGTAAGCAGTTATCTGCACTTGTGTTCATAAATCCTGCTTATTTGAGTGAGACATTCACAGATATTGAAAGGGAGTTCCCAGACTTTGGACAGCAGATCTGTGTATTTTTTAAGGAGAGCTACCTGATTGGTTGGCCACGGCGATATGGCATGAGGGGCTTAACTGCAGAGAGGCATCCATCCCTGTTTGAGGTTGCATTCTGGAACTAGTATGACACTACTGGCTTGGGATATCCCCCTGACACAGAACGCAGTAGAGGGGTGGCATAGGCGGTTAAGGATCCTGATGGGGAAACAGCGGTTGTTCCTGTTGGATGTGCTGCATGCTATCCAACTGGAACAAAACCATGTAGAAGACCTAAAAGCCAGGTGCATGTCAGGATTGCCTAGTACACCTAAGAGACATAGATTGGACATCAAGGAACATGCATTTCAAAGCCTTCTGGACAAGCATGATGAGATGACACTGTGAGGATTTATAGGTTTACTGGCCCAGCATTGCTTTTTCTGATTCCCAGTGTGTAGGGGACATGGGGAAAGTTGTTGTTTATACTGCCATGGGGCACAGGTGTGAAGTTGTGGTCAGCATTTTCACAGTAAGTGTTTTCAGTACATGACTGCATTGAACTGTCACATTCGCATAACTATAAAATTAAATTAAATGTTTAGGATCATAGCATGGATTTACAACAGTACTTATAGTGGCATGGTGTATTTATTGCATTTGCGTTGGACAGCAGTTGTACGCCGTTCTACACAGACAACTTCCAGGTGAATCTGTAACAGATGTGCGACTGTGGATATCTACATTCTGACACGTGCAGCCGAGGGTATCTCGAATTTCGAATTCAACATTTCCTAATCGCACATTTTGGCATTCTGTCAGTTCGGTTATAATATATTTGGCATTTAAGTTTGGCAAATGTAGTGTTTGTCTATGTTTACTTCAACCATAGGCATGTATTCCAAAAATTCACCTGCTGTAAGAGTGACTGTGTAGCTCAGTCTGTAAAACACATTGAAAATATATCAAAAGTAAAAAAGTTAATATATAGGTAGCTTGATAGAGAAGTGTGTACTTTTGTGCATATGTTGTGACAGTCACAGTTACTTACATAGTATTACATGAGTTAGGAATTTAGTTGATCTTACATGCTGATATCATGTTAATGATTAATAAGTGTTTCCACCTGCAGTTTCAAGAGTAATCATACCTCTTATTATTCACTTATAGACGATGCTGACAATGTATTTTGAATTATTCATTATATGTTGTTTGAAGTTGTATTTTATCATCTATATGTGTAGACCAGATTGTTTTGTATATGCTGATTTAGATGTGAATGAGATGAGAGGTCGATTGGATGTGCAACCATAGGACTAGATTTTATTGATTTTTGTTAGATGTGGTTATAGGTATTTATTATTCATGCTTTTTAACATGATGTAAGAAGTGGAGTGATGTGCATTATATTTAGTCATACTATAGCTGTATTAGTGATGATGCACTTCGATAACATAAATTCTCTATTACAGAGAGTATGTAATAGTTTATAATACATTTTATTATTCACTTATAGATGATACTGACAATGTATTTTGAATTATAGACTATATATTGTTTGAAGTTGCATTTTATTATCTATATGTGCAGACTTGATTGTTTTCATATGCTGATTTAGATGTGAATGAGATGAGAGGTCGATTGGATGTGCAACCATAGGACTATTGCTATTGGTTCTGGATGTGTTATTTTTATACACATCCAGAGTTATATGATTTGCATGCCCTAGATTTCATTGATTTTGATTAGATGCGGTTATATGTATTTATTATTCATGCTTTCTAACATGATGTAAGAAGTGGAATGATGTGCATTATGTATAGTTATACTATAGCTGTATTAGTGATGATACACTGCACTAACATAAATTCCCTACTATAGGGAGTATGTAATAGCTTATAATGCATTGAATGAGTTATTATTTACAGAATTTTATTTATTTTATATGATGCCTGTTGATGTCATTTTTTGTTATATTTGATTGTTCATAAGAGTAGATTTTTATTTTGAAATATGAAGTAAGGGGAGTGATAATATGCTGGTTATATATATTAAAATGCACTACCAGCGATGGTATGTTCACGGTTGAGTGAGCGAGTTAATAGCCAGTATCCAGTATTTGACACTTACGTAGTAAACATGCTATATGGAGCAGAATGGTGGAGTAACATCAAGCCTGCTGCGTGTATTATTCTTTAGGGGAAACTTGCTCCCTATTATGTGAATGGGTTATTAGTTGTTTACAGTGTTGTAGTGCTGTTAGGATGCTGTATATAGTACATCTATGATATACCCAATGGTTATTCCTTGTAACTTTTTAGTAGTTGCAATAGGCATATTTGTAGGACGTATCTACTATTGAATTAAGGGTGTCATGTACGCATATAAGTGGAGTATTATGATGGTTATTTATGTCCGGTGGGATTTATGAAAGCTATACAATAATGTTCTATTAAGATGATCAGTGTATGATGCATGAGAAAGATGCATTATTTGATTCTTTGTTGGAGTTGTATGTTGGTAATAGGGGAGCACAATGACACAATGGTTGTTGTATCTGTTGCCTTAGGGTAATGAAATGACTTATTTGTGTGTGTGTGTGTGTGTGTGTGTGTGTGTGTGTGTGTGTGTGTGTGTATATATATATATATATATATATATATATATATATATATATTTTTTTTTTTTTTAGATAAGATACATAAGGGAGTGATGGAAGAATTTGATATGTACGTGACAGTTGAATTAGCACCTTATGCGGCGTTCTGGGTTCGGACATTGAATGGACTGAATACTTGCATTGTTTTAATAGACATTATAATGATATTAGACCCATTGCTTTAGGTAGATGGAATTCTTTCATTTTTAGGAATGGGACAGTGAATGTATTAAACCAATGCATAGTTGATGTATATGTAAATGTTGAAGCTAGAAAATGTCATGTTGCTTTAAAATGTTTTGTAATCATGTAGATGCATCACCACGCTCGATGTAAGCATTTGAATCTGTAGTTGAAATTGTAGGGATAATTACGAGCACCTGTGGACAAGTTTTAAATAGTGAGTATTTTTTAAATGTATTTTATTGTCATTTGTCTATGGTCTGAAGAAGCCATTTAAACAGTGGTGAAAGCGCTAACCATATTAAAACTGTTTGCTTGGTTTTTATATCGTAGAGTCGTTTTTACATTGCAGAGTTGTTTGCCTATGAGTGAAGAGTACATGCTTTGCTCCACTGTAGTCTTTTTTTACTTTTGGAATACTTATTATTGTGTTACACAGTGGACCATTTATCTGTTGGGTGATTTATGTTATATTGAAAATATATTGTTTTGGTACACAAGGTCCTGGGTTCAAGTACAGCTCCATCTACCAATGAAAATGCATGTATGTGGCCATCACTGTTATAAAGTGTGATATGTATGTCTGTTTCATCACATATATATCCACCCAAAGCAGTACAGTTGGAATGTCTGCATCTGTATAATACAGAGCAAAGGTCTATAGATAGAACCACTCTCACCTACTCAGGTAATGCAATAGCCCGAACTTCCAGAGGATGTTGAAGTGTGTACTGAAACTGTGGCCCAGTAATAGCTACACTGCAGCCCACAATGTTTTTTCTGGTGATATCACAGACAACCACAGCTGCACAAGTAACATACATATATGGAGGTTGAGCTAGACACAAGGGTTGCCAGCACACACTTAACAGAGGACTACCATGACAGAACACATGACTTGGCAGTTGTCCACCTGTGTGACATCATGGTTAATGTACACCTACCTGTTTTCTAGACACACCAAGCATTTTGCCTTGCACTGTCTTACTGATACCGCAGGCTGACAGACTTACCTGACACACATACCTTACTTCCCAATGGGTGGGTACTCTCAATCTGGCCTTGCATAGAGAACAAGAATGCCACACGTCCCACATTTACTCTTAAAGTTTGTTGTCCTGCAATGTGTTCATCATTTCTGCCTTTGCCTATTGCCTGCAGCATCACCTTCAGCTTCATCCTGTAGCACACATTTCCATGTAAATAGTAGCTGCTACAGACATTCTCTCTGTCATGATATAGTATCTGTCCCCCACTATTTTGCAATCCAGCATATGAGAAAGAGGTTGCAATCTACATTGAGGTCTTATATATGTTCAGTGGTTGCATGAGATTGGTTGATTATACTGCAAATCACCAGTGTTGGCTGCAGTTAGCATTTCAGGACAGATCAGTTCAGAGACAATCACTTGCTAATAGAGAACCGTGTTAAAAAGGCAAACAGCTGGCTAGGGGAAGCATTGTGTATGAGAGTTACTTTGCATAGTCAACTCATTTGCATAACATTTATTTATTTATTTATTTGTCATTTGTTAACTGGGTTAGTCCAACTGAACCAGTGGCCCATTTTCAATGGAGACCCGAGGAGAAAAGCTCCAATTTACAATATAATACATTTGTGAGACATTACAAAATAAAAAATATTATATATATTACAGGAAGTTGTTACAAAAAATTGATATGCATTACAGGAAGTACACATTTTGGGCAGACTAGAATGAATAGTGTATTACATGCTTAAAAAACAAAAAAAAACTTGTTCTGTAGTAATTGCAGGCAGCAGTATATATGAGCACTGCATATGAGTACACACAATTGAGGTTGCACATTAGAAATAGGTTGGTATTTTGTAGGAAGATGTATGTAGGTGAGAGACAAATATAGCTGACATAGCTGTTGTCTTCAGGGTGCCAGAAATTGTTGTAAAAAGTGTATTGTGAGACTTAAGATTCAGAAAGCAGTCAATGAAGACAGTGTAGATACAGTGGTGGCTGGTGACTTCAAATCACAGGGGGGCTGCAGGAGACAGCTGAATGGGTGGGGTCAAGGGGAAGGGGTGTGGTCAACTAGAAAGGGGAGGAGCTATGCACAAAACCACAAAGACTAACTTTAATTAAATACGCTGCCCTGGGTGGCAAACCATCATTATGAAAGTCCAATCAAGACAATAATAAGTGTAGAAGAATAAAAATATTTCAATGCATTGGCTGCATGACAGCTTACTTAATATCTAGATGGAAACAAAAGGTTGTGAGGCATGAAAAAATAAATTCGTTTTTAAATACATTACTGGAATGCCAGTCAAAATCAAGTATAAGAAAAACCAGAAGCACTCAACTCAAACCACTTCTCCTTGCACTGCAGTTCTAATTATAATATATTCAGTGTTATTAAAGTACCAAGTAACATGCTGAAAGTAGAAATCTATGTGATGCCCCCACTTGTAAAAATGTTTCTTATCCAAAAAAGACCTGCTGCCTGACAACTTGTTTCATGGGGAAAACATGATCAAAGTAAAAAATGAAAAGCAAACAAGAAACAAGCTCAAGATACATTGCTTAAAGGATTATTGTACAGGTTATGGACCACACATGATTGGCATTCTGTTTAGTTTACGGGTAAAGTCTGTAGAGATGACTGGAAGTCTCCAACAAGTGTAATGAGCTTTTTAAAATAATGGAATCCTGTCCTTTAATACCCAAGGCTTATTTATACATTATCTAGTCAAGTATTCTCTTCATGGCAACAACAGAAAGGCTTTCAATGTTGGCAATTCTTTAACAGTATGCTTATTAAAGCTTACTTGCATCTTACGATCTCAGACAAGCTTACCTTATGGTCATTAAAGCATTGCTACTTAAACACAGAGCAACAGGCACTTTGAGTAAAAAGCATAAATCAACAGTACAAAAATATGACAGAAACCAGACCATTCTGCAAAATCAAGGACAGATGAAAAGCCACTGTAGTACTTATGCAGTGTGTCCTCCCCATCCAAGGTAGACACAACTACTCCTTGCCTTGCTTGGACACATCCAGAGTCACTACATGGTGGAGTGGGGTGCAACAAGTATGTCACAATTTGAAATGTCTCTGGCTGACTGTGATGGCCCTGACACATTTGTCTTACCTCTCAACCTCAAGAGCAAGAAATCTGGACAAAGCCATACACAGAAGTGGGACAAAGGCCCAAAAATAAGGACAATTTTAAATATTGCTCTAATAAACTTAGAAAGATAATAGAATAGGTTTTGCATTAGTATGAATTTTCTGAAGGGTATAAAATCTGAAACTCAAATGTCTGTCATTTTCTAACTTCAGTCTTTAGTGATTTGTCACTAATTTGCCAAAAACACAATTTTATGAAAAATGGACCAAAAATGTGATGCAAAAATATAAAATAGACACACAATACAGCTGCTACCTGTCAAAGAAGGGACACTTTAATATTAGTACTGCTACCTTGAGCAGCTGACAAAATAAAAGAATCTACATGCATTTCAAGTAATCTATAACTTTGATTATTACAATTATTTCTTAATTGTAAACCCTCCGTGTTTTCTTCCAAAATTGCTATTTTGCTGAGGGATTATTAGGGGGAAGAGCAACATTTTGAGCCAAAAATTGGGGACAGTTGAGAGGTTGGCTATGCCTAATTCTATAAAGCAATTTATTTGCATGTACCTCTCAACCTGTTAATGCAGTAAACTGAACAAGGCCAAATATATTGGGGGCACATATAAACAGTACTAAAAGTTGCTCTTGTATAAATTGAGACAGTTGATAGAACAGCTCTTACTTTAACATGCATTTTTCTGAAGGTTATGAAGTCTGAAACTTATTATTTAGTGACTTAATTCCTAAATGATTTGCCAGAAAACTACAAATTTTACGAAGAACAAACCAAAAATAAGAAGCAAAAATCTATTCATTCTTTGAAAATCTGGACAGTTGGGAGGTATAGTAGTTCAGCTAGGCCTGTCAGAGTTTGCTGCCCTTCCCCCCCTGACAAAATGATGGTTGAATGGAGCCTCTGCAGCCATTCCAATGAACCATTACTTGGCTATTTCACTCCATTTACTTAAACACTAATGTGCATACTGCTTTACGTCTATGATGAGTTGGACTTAATTTGAAAGTTTTATTTTGTATTTTACAGCACAAACACTAAGTCATCTGCTAAACAAAGCAATGCAGTCTCACAATGAAAACTTAGCATTAAAACTTCTCTGCCCTTGAAACTCACATTCATTGAAACAGCATTGAAACCCACATTCAAAGAAAATACATTTTGCCAGTGGCAGATAAAGATTAATTTTGGGCTGTTTTCAAATCATAGGCCCCTTGCATATGAAACATACATGTGCTCTTTGATACACCTTCCCCATTGTACTAAAATTATATTCCTTGTACAATACAGTCCACTTGTTAGATGGTGTTTTAAATTTGTTTTGAACATTTTTCCAGTAAGCAATGAAACAAAACGTATGCACTCACAATGGCAAAACTGCCCAGTTGAGAACATTTATCATAAAAAAAGTCTACTCAGACTTCTACAGTCCACCATTATTAGTAAATATACACAATTATACAGTCCACCATTATTAGTAAATATGCACAATTCTACAGTCCACCATTATCAGTAAATATGCACAATTCTACAGTCCACCTTTATCAGTAAATATGCACAATTCCACAGTCCATTATCAGTAAATATGCACAATCTCTGAAGTAAGTCATCTAAATAATTCCATATTAAAGAAATCTGTAACTAATGAAGAGGTTGCTGCTAGCAATCACCTTTATATTTCATGGTTTCATCAAAAAATAGTGTCTGTTGCCCCTCAGGAATAAATTGCCTATATTACATTAAAAAATGATAAGCTAATAATATTGCAAAAGGGAATGGATGGCAAACTGATAACAGACTCATAGTTAGTATCTTCACCAAGGAGAACATTCTCAGTACGGCAGCATCCATCTCTTGTGGGAGTAGAACCCTCAGCCTTCTGCATCAAAAACAAGTACACAACCTGTTGCGCTATAGTACTAACAAGGCAAAAAGCTAACCTTGTGTTCCCCTGCAGCTCTCAGCTCCTTGTAAAATCTACTCAATACTCAATTGCATCTCAACTTTGCAGCTCAAGAAAACTGGAAAAAGCCAAAATGTATTGGGGGTCAAAAGCCCAAAAACCAGGGACACATTAAACATTGCTTGTATAATCTTGGAAAGTTGCTAGACTAAAATGTTGTGTTGCCACCATACATTTTACTGCCAAGGTCCCTGAGCAAAAAACAGTCAGAGTAACATACCACTACACCACATCAGCTGCTTTGTAAAAGAGAGGAAGACTGAAACTTAAATGGCTATCATTTAATGAATTCAGTTCTCACCATAGCTGTCAACCTCTTAGTACAAAACACCTGGACAAACCCAGTAATGAGGGAATACAGCCCTCAGACATATTCAGTGAATTCAGTTCTTGCCATAGCTGTCAACCTTAGCACAAAAACCAGGACGAAGCAAATAATGGGGGAATACAGTCCCAAAAATAGGGACAAATTCAACCACTCCATCTGCCAACTCCTGGCAGAAGAAAACAGATAGGTTTCTGGCTTCCTTACCAGAGAACATGTCAGGAGAGAAGACAAAACAAAAACCCAAAAGCAAGACAGGAGACATGTGGAATAATATGAAGGGAAAGCAGGAAAGAAAATGTCGGCCTCAGATAGCATACCTATCTACCAACATACACATGCAGCTTTTAGTTTAGGCAGCCTACAGCAATGCAGGTGCTTGTGGTCTTTGAAACACTTACAGGAATGCTTTATTGTTTGCTTATCTTACAGACTGAGGGATGTTACAAACAGTATCAGAGAAAATAGACCTGGGGATTACAGTAATCCTACAGGGCTATTTCAATAATTTAGTTCAAAAAGTATAATGAATATCAAATAATTGATGCTCCCTTCTTACAAGTCATGTTTAAACGTTTCAGAATGGCTCTTCAGAAATAGTAAATTAGTATATCTCCTGAACTATTCTTCAGTACATGTCTTGCACCTAATAATAGTAAAGAATATGGAAACATATGGAATGGCATCCTAAAATGGCTATCACTGTCATTTTCTGGAATACAACTACAGAAAAACTCCATTCTGAGATAGTTTAGGCAAGCAACAGTACTAATTCTAGTAGATGTCTCTCTCTTTTAAAGGTCTTTCTATGTTGCAGTTAAATTTCATTTTAATTGATTATCAAATAACATATAACATCATGAACAACAGATATACAGTGAAAAAATAGGCTTTGTGTTGAGTGGAGACTGGATAAAGTTTCAATGTGCTGATGTCAGTCGTGATGTCCCCTTGTCTCAATCGCTCTTTCCTATAGAAATTCACTGCTGATGTAGTTCCTTCTTCCACGCCAGTGCTGATTCTGTGCATGTGGGCTTTTCTGTTTTTCCATGGTCATGATGACCGGGACATTAATGCATGTTTTTTTATTGGAAAAAAAAAACATTTTTACAAGATAAAGCTACAATCGGTTTGTTTCATCTGGTGGAACCTTCAGCTAGCTGACCGTGAGAACATGGCGAAGCAATTTAGACGTATTTTAATGCAACACAGAGTCCAAGTGGGTGTCATCTGGCAGACAAATGTTTTGAAGAAAAAGTAAATGCAATCTGAAGTTTCAAGATAGTCAACTTTGGGAGGATATCAGGAAATATTACTTCACAGAATGGTGAATGAATAAATGAAACTTCCTAAAGTAGTAGTAGGGTGAGAAACTAGTAGAATTTAGGAATACTTGGACCAGTTAAAAACAGTTCTCAAAACGGGGAGCGAACAAATTAGAGTTAAACCATTAAATATGCAGCGTCTACTGCTCTTTGATACATAGAGTAATATACATTCTGACTGGAATATGTTCAGTCAAATTCTATAATTTTGTGTTTCACATTTAATTCTATGCCGCTTGTTTATTTATTTAAGGATTTTAAGTGAAATCACTCAGGACATCCGTGGTCTTATTGGTATTTTCTTCTCCATGTAGATAACTTGTCTGAACTCGCTTGAAGATGTGTTCACTGGTTAAGGAAACCTTTATGTCAGAGACGTGTTTGTGGTCTGTGAGCCAATGAACTATATTTCATTCAAGCTTCTAGTATCCATGAGAAATGTACTTGAAAGGATAAATGGCATTCTGCTTTTAAACATTATCCTATCTACTCGTGTATTAGTACAGTAATTCACATCTCCATTTATATTAGCTCATGCCTTATTAATGACTCTCACATTATTTTAGACCAGTTTTGTTTTTGTGTTTATATTTACTACAATTGCCTGAAGCTTAAAGCATGTTTTTAATGTGGATCTGAACTCCGAGGTTATTCATAAGCCTTTGAATACTTCAAAACTATCTGCTTGTATCAGTATAAAAAGAAATAAAGAAATGGGAAGTATTATTACTACTTTTTATGCAGCTGGTGGCTGGATTCAACTGCCATTTTCACTTATTGCAACATTAACTGGTGCCTTAATAAATGGTTCTGTCAGTGTCCCTTGGTGTGAAAATGATCTGACGGCTGTCCATGACCTGCATTGCAATGAAACACTGACTTTAGTCCAATGATTCTGCCATTAAAATGGGCTTTGCAGCCAGATTATTAATAGTATGTAATGTCACACAGTATGATTTGCAGTCCTGCAGAACATAGTAATGCTTTTGAGGCTACCCAAGATGTTAAATATGGCTAACATAATTATTTACTTAATTCTGCAGCACCCGTCCTTCACTCTGTACTTTTCTTCTTCTTTCTTCTTCTTTCTTCTTCTTTCTTCTGTTCTTCTAGCGCTGTCAAAATGAAATCCAATCCACCCAAAAAAAGCGATTCCAAAAAAACCAAAAAAAAATCAGAAATCAAATGCAAAAAAAAAGTAAAATGATCACAAACACAATTAAAACCTAAGCTGCTCGATTCCGAAGCTAAACTGAGTGATTCTCACTCTTTTCCCAGCACATAAAGCCCGGGAAGAGAGCAACAACCAATCAGCAGCATTTGCCCAGCAAGCACGTCATGACGTGCCTGCGGACGTCGCAGTCCAAGCCCATTCCATATCTATGCGGTTTGTGTCTCAACCGCATAGACTTCTGGGAAGTTCTGGGCATCACAATGATGCCTTCTTTGCTCCTCCGGGCTGCAATGAAAACATTGCAGCAAGAATTTAGAAAAAAAAAAAACGCTGTTGCGATTGAAGCGCGCAATGCGCATGCACGTAATTTTGAGTCACGGACTCGAAATTTAAAAGTACAAAAACAGATTTTTTTTTTTAACATAAAAAAAAACAAAATAAACTACTCAGCTGTCTAGTTGAGGGGGCTGCAGCCCAGCAGCCCGATGCCACGAGCCGCCCCTGTGTAGATAGCACAGAGGTACAAGTGGAGGGAGTGGAGGGGGGATTAAGTGGGATCTTGGCAGTGACAATTGCTAGCATTTAGGAGGAAATGTTTGAGTTCAGATTTAAAATGATTTGTGCTAGTAGTGGTATGGCTGTTAGGAGAAGCTTGTTCCAAGCCTGGGACACACTGTTTTTGTAAATAAGTTTTCCAATATTTTTGTTGGGTTTCTAGGTGTCAAGTAGGTGCTTGTCTGAGCTGCAGAAAGTGCAGGAGGGGGTGTAAAGGGATATCAGGGAGGAGAGAGAGAGAGAGCGACAGGGTAAGGATATGGAAAGTAAGGTACTGAGAGTTGCAGATGGAGAGAAGCAGGTGTTGGGGGAAAAACAAGCTAGTGAAGTTTATTTTAAAGCAAGGCAGTGATGTGATTTGAAAGGTGGGTTACTGGCAAATTTTGCAACATTGTAATAGGTTTCACAGAGTTTAGTTAGAAGGGTGGATTGAAGATGAGTGTCACTTGTCCCTCTCTGACATAGATGACAAGCAGGCAGGGTATATCGTTTAGATGCTTTAATGCATAGAAACACACTTAATGCATAGAAACACATCAGCATGGATAGCAGCATCATAAAATATAAACAAACTGGTTAACAGACAGACCTTACATGCATACATGCTTACATCTCAACAGCTTACTACAAAATGGCAGGCTTGTACGTGCTCAGTATTTATACACTTGTGCAAGCCCTTGGATCACGTTTTAAAGATACACACACACACATTGATCTACATCCTCCCTCTTAAAAAGATTGCCCTTAGTAAAAACAGCATTAGAGTTAGATATGCATTATTATAGACATTAGAAATAAACACACTATTCATGTCCAAGTTGACGTGTATCTGGTGGTATCTGAATCTCGTAACATAACAATCTGGACAGAATTTAGCAACAGGGAGAGTCTTTAGTGAGCAACTCATATAAGGAACTTCTGGATTTATCACAGGAACAGGAATATTCTCTGGAACGTCCTCTGGAATTGGAACACTGGACAACTCGCTCTGAGATAAAACATCTTTCTCACAGGATATGTGCTATGGTATAGCCTTGGACACTCGTCTCAAATATTTCCTATTCCACCTAAACTCTGCTCCTTGTGATTCTACAAAGTATGATTTCGGATCTGGGCAAATATTCTTCATGACACCAATCCTATCCTAACCTTCAGATGGTTTGCATCCTTACCACTTCTCCTTCTCATAATGGATTGAGCAGATTGCTGGTCTTATCATAGCAGGACTTCTGGGTTAAATGCTTCTTCAGCAGACTGGCTTTCACTGACCTATTGATCTTGTCACATGGAACCAAAAATTGACTACTGATTAATAAAGCAGTTCTGGTTTGTCTCGACAGAAGTCTCTGAGCTGGTGAACCAAGATTTTTATCATGAGGAATATTTCTGAGATTCAAGAGATTCAGGAAAACATCACTATTGTCTCATTTTGACTTCTCTAGTGCACATTCTGTGAAACCATTTGACTGCAGACACTCTGGGCTACTTGTAACATGAGCAAAGTCCCATTCTTTGCCAAATTTTTGAACTGTTGGTTTGTAGATTTGTTCCATTGTCAGAAATAACTTTGTGCAGACTACCATGGACTGCAAAATAATGCTTCATCTTAGTAATGACAGTACTGGATGTTAGGTTAGGAAGTAGGTCAATCTCGAACCAAATGTAGTAAGAGTCTACTAACACCAAATAATGTTGACCATTCCACTTGGAAATGGTGGCTACCGTCAACCAAGGTAGTTCAGGAATATGGTATAGCTGAAGTAGTTCATTTTGTTGATGTGGCTTTGTACTTTTACACACGGAACAAGATGAAAGTACTCTGTCAATGTCTTGTGACATGGCCAAAATACTAGTCCTCTTGCCCTTCTTTTGGTAGAGTCGGTTCATGGGTGACCACGAAGCAAGATAGTAATATACTCTTGTTGCAAGGACTTTGGAACTCTTATTTTCAGACCTTTCGTAATGATGCCTTTGTCAGACAAAATCTCATCTCTGTATGGAAAATAAGATTGCACTTATTGAGGTAAACTAGACTGATTTGACGGCGATCCTTGATTGATAAAGTGGTTGAGTCTTTGTGAAACTGGTTCTGTGGCTGTGTGATCTCTCAATGCATCAAGACGTGGAAGAAAAACATTGCACTTCCATGACTTCAAAATCAAGGTTCTAATTTTCATGCTGTACTGTGGTGTTTCTGGGTGATCTGGATAATGCATAAGGAAGATAAAGAAGTTTGCCATTCCTGTAGACAATAGTGAAATTATACTTTTGCAATCCCAACATCATGTATTGCAATCTGGCTGGAGCTGAATGCACAGGCTTTCTCAAGATAGTGACTAGAGCTTGGTGGTCTGTTTCAATCTGGATAGGTCTACCATAAGCATAATAATGGAACTTTGAACACAAACACAATTGCCAATAGCTCTTTCTCAATCTGGGCATACTGCATTTTAGGTTGGGTAAGAGTTCTCGATGCATAGGCAACAGGGTGACCCTCTTGTAGAATGACTGCACCAAGACCAAATTTGAGGCATCAAAAGAGTAACCGGTTTGTGAACATCAAAGTATCTGAAAGTTGGTGGATGAGAAATTCTCTGTTTCAAGACATCAAATGCTTTTTGGTGTTGCTCTAACCAAGACCAGGATACATTCTACTTCCAACCTCATGTTCCTTTAGACATGCCACTTCTGACATCATGCCGCTTGTCCCTCTCTAACATAGATGACAAGCATGTGGGGTATTTCATTTAGATGCCTTCATAAATAGAACCACATCAGGATGGATAGGAGCATCACAAAATATAAACAAACTGGTTAACAGACAGACCTTACATCATACATGCTTACATCTCAACAGCTTACTACAAAAGGCAGTCAGGCTCAGACGTGCTTAGTATTTATACACTTGTGCAAGCCCTTGGATAGCTTCTTAAAGATACATACATACACATTGATCTACAATAAGTAAGGATAGGAGAGATGTATAGTAGACAAGGAAGGAGGAAAGCCTGAGCTAGTGTTTTTTTGGAGTCAGGGGCCAGGTATTTTTTATGCCTGTAGAGTAAGCCAAGCTTCTGATTTGTCTTTTTGATACAGTGCTGTATATGGGTATCAAGTTTTAATTGGTCATCAATTATAATGCCAAGGAGCTTTGTATGTGGGTCAGCTTGAATAATGTTGTTGTTAAGAGAAGAAATGGTGAAGGTGATTTTGAGGTGAGAGAGGGATTTAGGAAGAAAGAGTAGGAGCTTGGTTTTCTTGGTGTTAAGTATCAGTTAGTTGTTAGTTATCCATTTTCTATTGAGAGAGAGGTATATTGTGTAATAGAGTGGAGGTTGAAAATGTTGTTAGAACAGGAGATAAGAGTGGAGTCATCTGTATATTGTATCAGGGTGGAGGGTGTACAGGAAGTGTGGAGTTGGTTGGTAAAGATATTAAAGAGTAGCAGGCCAAGAATGGAACCTTGAGGTACTCGGAGAGCAGGTGGAGTGCTATCTTATCGACTGTTGTCTTTTAGTGAGATTTATATATTTCTGTACTGTTCAACAGAGGAGTATTGTACTCCATCAGGTATGTAACCTTTTTTTCCCAACATGATGCATATGTGTCGATATACTTAGGGGGAATGGGAATTACAGCAATAAGCTTTACTTGAAACTGTACTGATGACATGTCATTGATCTGCAGATGTGCTACACCTACAGAGGAACTAGAGTAAGAATGCTCTCTGTTAATTAGGACAGCGCAGTGGTGCAGCGGTAGCATTGTCACCTCACAAGAGGTTTTCCTGTTTGATTTTTGGCTGGGGTGCCTTCTGTGTGGAGTCTGCATGTCCTCCCTGTGTTCATGTGGGTTTCCTTTGGGTGCTCTGGTTTCCTCCCACATTGCAAAGATATGCAGCTGGAGTGTTTCTCCCCGGGCCTCCACTGAAAATTGGCTTCATTCCAAGTTGGACTTTCCCGGTTAACAAATGTTAAATAAATAAATAAAATTAAGTATACCACTCTCCTGAAAATTTCCTGCTGATAGTGGTGGTAATACTACACTGCTATTTGTGAGGTAGTGCTGGTATTAAATATTATCAGGGGGTTTACACGGTTTACCTTTGAATGCCTGAATGGTATTTATGCGATCAGCCATTACCGTGAACCATAATGCCAAAACACAGACAACTTCGTAGGATCAAATGTCGAAAATGGTTTGCTGGAAAACAATTTCCAACATTTGATCCATGTGTTTGAAAGGCAAAAAAACATTCACTTATTTGCCATTCAAACACATGGTGAATCGGCATTGTGATTCTTTGCAGCCGTACTTCCGACATTTTGCACATCGCACATACGGCGTTCAACAATATAAAGGTAAAGAGTATAGTATGGTTAGAATGCTCTTTGTTATTTAGGTGTACCACTCTCCTGGAAATTTCTTGCCGATAGCTGTGGTAATACTACACTGCTATTTGTATGGCACTGCTAGTTTTAAATATTATAAGGGGGTTTACACATATGGGCCACAACTGAATGGACTGCTGTGTTGAGTGTGTGATCTTCCAATAGTATTTGTCATGACACAAGCAGGGCTAGATGACTACTGCTACTATTTTACTCGCATCTACAACCTTACTATGTTTGCATGGTATTGGATATCAGATGTGTAACCAAGCAGTGCTTACTGGTAGCCATCTGTTATTGCTGCATCTCTACATACTATACTCCCATGTATGAAGTATGAACTACACACTGTAACACCTATCTATTTTTTTCAAGCTGCCACCCCTATTATCAAAAAAGGGGAACAGTAAAAAGCCAATATATTAGAGCATCAGTATTAACATCTGATGATGCAAAGTATGTAGATGAATTTACCCTGATTAAGGGCATGTTCTTAGAATGTGATTATCCTAGTGAGTTGCTGGACAATACAGCGAGATCTGTGTTAAGTGAGCGATTCACTATTTACAGACCCATTATTAAATTTGGGTTCACTAAGGTATTAAATAATGCCCAAGACATGCAACCCAGTTTTTCTATGGCTACAAATATGGTAGTACACTACACACTGGATGTTAAAAATATTGAACACATTATTTTCAAAAATTGGCACTTATTAAATTGTGATGAGAACACCAAAAACTGGGTAGTAGGACCCCCACATTTACATGCAAAAAGAGAAGTAATCTTAAAACTGTTCTAGAAAGAAACCCGGTGCAACATGATAAGAGTGTTTCCTACAACTAGAAAGTGTGGTAGATGCAATCAATGTTGTTATATTAATTCTGATTACCAGGGGTATCTCAAAGACAGAATAGTTAGATATGCAAAAGATGGCAAATACAACTGCACTTCAGAAATAATTATCTGTTTTACAGTATGCTCATCTTGTCAGGCTTTTTATATTGGAAAAACCAACAATGCACTGAACAAGAGAGTTTATCAGCACTTATATAGTATATCAAAAGGAAACAACAAAAGTGCACTTGCACGGCACTTGATGTCCTGTAGCAACTTTACTAAATTCACGTTTTTTGTTGTTGATCAAATATCACTACAAGTGTTTCCAGGCGACTGAAAAAATAAACTATAGTATAATAATTATAACCAGCAGCCCAAGAGGTAAATCTTCCGTTGCTAGAAAATAACTGGCAAAAATAAAATATGTACAAAAGCAACGGAACGAACCAGGCAGAATCCAGGCAAGAGGCAAAAGCACAAAAGTCAATGTCGCTGTATAAACACAAAAGTCAGTAATGCTGTATAAAAGCACAACAATCAATAATGCTGTATGAGATCATTCATCATTCATCATGGCAAGGAATCCAAGAACCATGCAAGAAGTCTTCAAATAATAAAAACAATCCACGGGTTTAATAAAAACTGGTAAGCGCTTTCGCTGTAGGGCTTCTTCAGTCCAAGTACAAACTAAAGGAATCACACTATATATATATATATATATATATATATATATATATATATATATATATATATATATATATATATACATATTATCAAAACTTCATCCAATTAAAGGCTGTTCAAAGTAATTAAAAAATTAGCAAGTAGCAAACACTTAATTGAATCATTCATCTGAGACGAATGAATACTCATTCATTCAAATTACAAAGCAATGAGCAATGTCCATAAGCATCCCACCAACTATGAGACCTATTGTGGCTGGAGGAGGGTGGGTTACGGAACCACTCTCACTGTTGTTGAGAAGGTCCTGAGACCTGTTATTAGTCAGAATCGTACAGTTTTAAGAGATTCCAAACAGTTTTTGGTGGATTTATATGAAAATACCAAGGATGTCTTTGATGTCAGTGATGTCATTTTGTTACCTTTGACGTTCAATCATTATTTACCATGATTCCCAATGATCTGGGCATGCAGTATGTGCATGAGTATTTATCAGCACATAGTGATTATTCTGAGGCCCTTTCATTAAGGCCTTTTCCTCTTTTTAGGTCCAGCATGCATCCTGCTTATATCTTTAGAAATTTAATTAGAGGACAGGGAATGAGAGCCTCTAGGTTAAATCCATCTTTGGATGGTTTCCAGCATGAGCTTGCTGGTTTGCATAGAAAATTATTGGAGAGGGGATATACTGTTAGTGAAATTAGCAAACAATGGTCAGACCTCAAAGATTTGAGGCTAACCACAGCGAGACTATATTTTGGACCTGCCTTGGAGCCAGGTTTCGTCAATGGTCAAAATAACATCATGAATAAAGTTACAATTCCACTGTTTTTTACAAGCAATTATAGACAAGTTACTGATCTTTTTGCACAGCATTGGCCCATTCTACGAGTTGATGATAATATAGCTAGGATAGTGGGTGATATTCCCAAGTTTAGATTCATGAATCATAAAAACTTGAGGAAGCTCTTGTGTTATGACAGGAATTCTGTCAACACGACCCCTGTTATGGGGCATACTATGCCATGTGGTACCTGTAATTTTTGTATGTTTATTAACACATCTAATGTTTTCTATCATCCAGATCTTCGAAAAGAGTTCTTTTTTAAAGTAGAAGCGAACTGTATGACCCCCCCCCATGTTGTTTACTTAGCAGAGTGCACAGCCTGTAGTTGTTTTTATGTTGGCAAAACCAACAGGGTGCTCCACGACAGAATGAGGGAGCATATATATCATATCAGAAAAAGCTCTTTACATAATGCACTCTCGAAGCATGTGATAGAACAGGGTAACACTCACACCTTTAATTTCAGAGTCATTGAAATTATTCATCCTAGTATTAGAGAAGGTGATATTCTGACACATACTGAGCATAGAGAAACCTGCCGGATTGTTATACTTTGTGCTGACAGAGGAAAAGGCCTTAATGAAAGGGCCTCTATTAAACCTTTATTAAAGAAAAGAAGGTTACATAAATGATTTTTGGGACTATATGATATTTGTATCTATATTTATATATATATATTTATATATTTATACATTCTTGTTTAGTATGGTTTATTTAAGAGCTTAGCATTGTGTAACCATTCATTTACTATATATATATATATATATATATATATATATATATATATATATATATATGTTTTTGTTTCTTTATTAGACAGATTTTAGTGCAGCTATTTGAGCATGTGTTTTAGTATTACTTATTTTGCTTGCTTTGTAATTTGAATGAATGAGTATTCATTCGTCTCAGATGAATGATTCAATTAAGTGTTTGCTACTTGCTATTTTTTTAATTACTTTGAACAGCCTTTAATTGGATGGAGTTTTGATAATATGTATATATATATATATATATATATATATATATATATATATATATAGTGTGATTCCTTTAATTTGTACTTGGTCTGAAGAAGCCCTACAGTGAAAGCGCTTACCAATTTTTATTAAACCTGCGGATTGTTTTTATTATTTGAAGACTTCTTGCGTGGTTCTTGGATTCCTTGCCATGATGAATGACGAATGATCTCATACAGCATTATTGATTGTTGTGCTTTTATACAGCATTATTGACCTTTGTGCTTATACAGCGACACTGACTTTTGTGCTTTTGCCTCTTGCCTGGATTCTGCCTGGTTCATTCCGTTGCTTTTGTACATATTTGAAAAAATAAACTGCTGCACCAAGAGATGTTGTGGCAGCTTAGGTTTGATGCAACAACCTTGCCAGGACTAAATGAAAACATCTCCATAGCTAGTGAATTAAAATTAAGATCAAATACAATATAAAATGACTTAAATAGCATAAAGGTACACATAGGGCTGTGTTTTAAAGAATATATATTAATGAAAGGAAATTGTGGTTTTTAATATAAACGTTTGGTGCAATGTGTCTTTAATGTTCTAAATTGTGGGGTCACATGATTTAATCTGAGAGATGTATGAGTGAGGGTGTGTCTTTTTTACTTTGATTTGTAATAGTATTTGAACTCACATTGCTTTTGTAAAGTCAGGTTCTGAAGATGTCTATTTTACAAGACGAAAGCACTTTGCCTGTGGTTTATCAATAAATGTTTGTGGATTACTAGTTATCTTGGCTTTCTGTGGCTTCCAGTTTTTACTTCACAGTTTTTACTAAACATTTTATTTTTGACTGGAATTGGTGTATTTTGTGTTTGGTATTGAGATACTCCCATGTATGTGATCCTGACATATGTTCTCATTTTGTTGTTTTTCGGGGAATATGTATCCCTGACATCAGAGCCCTTTTACAGAAGTGGAAACGATACTATCCTGGAAGCCCTACGTCAACACCACCAACTTCATCTTTGTCAGTGGTTCATTGAGGTATCGGATGGCCAATCATTCTTTTGCATCATTACCATGCTTGTTCGGAGAAACAGGCTCTGACTCTTCACAAAGGTCCAT
The DNA here is from genome assembly GCF_019279795.1 of Protopterus annectens. Taxonomy (NCBI): domain Eukaryota; kingdom Metazoa; phylum Chordata; order Ceratodontiformes; family Protopteridae; genus Protopterus; species Protopterus annectens. The sequence continues at coordinate 324,149,932 of NC_056736.1, forward strand.
AGAGTGGTTCCTTGTTTAGACTGGAAATGTTGCAGGAACCTCAAGACAAATGGAAAATTGTGAGGGTGAATTGACTGGTTGGAGAGAGATAGTACCTATTGTATTGAATAAATGGGAGGAAGAAAGAAGAAAACAATGCCATAATCCATTTGCAGTTGTTGGGAAGAACACTAGATTGGCCGCAACTCCTGAAATTCAGGTACTGTTTGATAAGATGGAAACATTTATTTTCAAAGAGACTTTGGTATTTTTAAACTTACAAAGTCTCCAGAGATATCTGGAACTAAATATAATGCCTAGGGGGTTGTCTGCTGTAAAGAATCCATCTACACCTTTTGATTTTAACCTGGAAGAGGATAAGCAGTTTCATGCATGATGGGGAGCAGCAGCCCATAAATGTAGTATAGAATGGGTGACCATTCTGGTAGAGAGGGATGCATTAAATAGACAAAAACTTAAAGAAGAAACAAAGGTATTATGTAAGGATATCTTGCAGTGTACTAGTTTAGACATTTTTGAATGGTTTCTTAAAAATGTAAATGAAAAACTGCCGATGAGAAAGAGTTAGTTGAGAGGAAAAAAACAAAGTTAATCCATGATTTGGGTGACTATGAATGCAATCAAGCATTTGTTTTGGTTTCTGGACAATTAAATCAATGTCAGAAGGTAAGGTTTCAAGGAGAACCAGAAACAGGAATTTGTCAGCATGCATCGCAAATGGAGAGTATGTTTTCTACAACAGAATATGATAGCGAAGAGTATCAGGAGTTTCCCAACTTACAGAGAGCCCATAATGAGGGTTCATAGGTTCATAGTTAGGTACTAGGCTATTAGCCCTAGGGCCTATATAAGCCTAGCCAAAAAGGTACCCTGGCTTTCGCACCCAAGAAAATTATTTTCCTGTGCCCCTGTCAAGCAGAGCCACAGAAGTGATCCCTGGGGTGAATTTCCTATTTCCCATCCAATCATCAAGATTTTTCTTGAAGAGTGCTAATGAGGAGCTCTGTTTGACTTAGATAGATAGTCTGTTCCAGAGTATGGGAAGTCTCTGGGACAGGAATCTATCCCTCCAGCATGTTCTGTTAATTGCGGTGACAAGGTTTAGGTCCCTAGAGCATGTAGCTGGGAGGGATTGGGATTTCTTTAAGTGGAGCATGTCCAACAGCTCTGGGTTTGACATAGCTTTGTATGTTAGGCAGAGATCGCCCCTGAGTAGGCGATATGCGACGGAGTAAAGCTGGAGTTTTTTGAGACGGTCTGTGTAGGGCATCTGTTTGAGGCCAGTAATCCTCTTTGTGAGGTATTTCTGTGGCCTTTCCAGTTGTTGTAGATGTCTTGTGAGGTACATACCAAAAGAGGCATTGTATTCTATAATGGGTCTAATGAGTGATGAGTAGGGGGAACAATAACCTCTTTTTTTCTGGATGAGAAACATTTTGTGATGTGTTGAGCCACGTAGAAGGATTTCCTGACCACTGTGGCGATGTGATTATCAAAGGAGAGACTACTGTCCACCTGTGTCCCAAGGTCTCTTATCGCACTTTCTGTGTTAAGTAGACTACCACTTATGTGGTAGTTCATGGGTACAGAGTTTTTACCAAAGAGGATGATAATACACTTTTTGGCATTGCGCTTCAGGCCATGGCTTTGACACCAGGCATCTGTCTCAGTGAGGCCCTTTTGTAGGATGTCCACATTGTTAGGAGTTTTGATTATGGCTCCTAGTTTGCAGTCATCTGCAAACTTTGTTAGCCAAAGACCTTCTGTGTTAGCCTGTACTTCAAAGAAGTAGACACCAAACAGGAGAGGACCCAGGACTGAACCCTGTGGTACACCACTTGTCACTGGCCTGAAGCTGGATTTGGAGTCTTCTACTTTGACAATGTGGGTTCTGTCCGTGAGCTAGTTGGCATCCCATTTTGTGACATAGGGATTTATACCTAGTTTGGCGAGCTTATCTATAATTCCAAAGTGGGGGATGGTGTCAAAAGCCTTGGTAAGATCTAGATAAGCTGTGTGAACCACCTTACCTCATTTATGGCTTTGGTGACTGCTTCAAAGAAGTCAATCAGGTTTAGAAGACATGATCTGCCTTTTACAAACCGAACTGGGTAGGGTCCAGAGTTTGGAGATTACCAATGTCTTTGTTTATGAGTTCCATGATGATATGTTCCATGGCCTTGCAGACCAGGCTCGTCAGGCTAATGGTGTGGTAGTTCCTGGGGCCCATGGCGGCTCCCCCTTTGTGGAGTGGGATAGCCATCGCAGTGTGCCATTCAGTGGGCAGAAAGCCTGAGATGAGGCTATGATTGAACATGGTACTTAGGTATGGTGCCAGTTCATTCTGTAGTTCATGTAGAACGCAGCCTGGGATATTGTCAGCTCCCATGGATGCTGTGTTCTTGGCTTTGGAAAGTGTGTTTTTCACCTGTGCAGCTGTGATTACAGGAACTTTGCATTCTTCCGGTATAGAGATGGGCCCTCTAGGGGGTGAAAGTGGGGTAAAGTTAGCACTGAACCTATCTGCCAGGATGTTGGCAATATCAGTTGGTTCTGTGTATTTAGTGTCATTGTGCTGTAACTCAGAGCAGCTATGAGTGTTGCCATTGATATCCTTGTCATAGCTATAGAATGCTTTGTGCTTGTCTTCAGATTCAGTAGCAATTTTGTTTTTGTAACTAGCTTTAGAAGATTTTATGAGGGATCTCAGCTTCTTACTGAGGTTGACCAGGAAGTTCCTCCAGTCATGGGATTTTACTCTTTTTTACAACAGTTTCTTTCTTCTGTTGTAGAGTTTGTTTATGGCAGAGGACCACCAGATTGGCTTCCTTTTTTGGAGGATAGCATCTTGGTTCTATTAGGGATAGCATGATCCATGCACTCATGTAAGTGCTTATAAAGTGCATTTGTGTAGGATTCAGCAGTCGTACCTCTATTGTCTGTCTGCATGGGTGTCATGAAGTTTGCCACTTCTGTCTTAAGAAGTTGGCTTTGGAGAAGTTTTTTACGGTGGTTTCTCTAATTGGGGGTGGGGGTGGGATGTGGATGTCTAGGGTGATTAACTTGTGGTCGGATCTGACCAACAAGGAATTCACCTCTGATGTGGAACACCGGTTGCCCATGTTGGTAATGACCAGGTCTAGGATATTGCTGCCCCTGGTGGTGGTGAGAATAAGTTGATCCAAGACATTGGAATTTATGAATTTCAGAAAACGTTGAGCAAAAGAGTAGGTGCATGAGTAGTTTTCCCAGTTAATGGTGGGGTAGTTGAAATCGCCCATTATTAGGGTGTTGGGTTATACCCTAATACTTTCCAGTGTATCAAGAAATGAGGAGTGGGAATCCTGGGCCATGGTGGGGGGTCTGTAGCAAGCTACAATTTGGATTGCGGTCTTGCCCAGAGTTAATTGCACTTGGATAAACTTGGATGCATTATGTTGTGCAACTAGCCTGGAGGTGTGGATATCCTTAATAATTCTTAATGAATATGGACATGCCTCCAGCTTTAGTGCTTCCTTCCAGGTTAGGTGGCAAAAAGGTGTGGTATGAATTATTGCCTGGTAACACAGGGGTGCTCTCTGGAGCTTTGAACCAGGTCTCTATCACTGCACAGATGTCGATGTTCTCCATTTTAAGGAGTGCCTCGACTGAGTGCATTTTGAGGTTTAGACCTCTAGCATTGAGTAGCATTACCCTCAGATTTTGTTTGCTTGTACCTGTTACAGTGGTGAATTTGTCATTTGAACCTTGCCTAAAAAAGGCATTATAGGAGTGGCAAGAGCCTTAGCCAGTATCCGAAATCCCAAGGGCGACAGGTGCAGGCCATCTCTGGCAAAGCTTTGTGGTTTGTCGATTATGTTGTCCCAGGCAGACAAATACTGAACCCCTTAAAATGACACCAGAAGCTTAGCCAATTGTTGAAGTCAATCATTTTGTCCTTGTACTGTGGTATCATTCTGGGTAATGGCAGGATGCTACTCAGGGCTAGGGCCATACTTGCCTGGTCTACAAGATCGGAGAGCTCCTCCATGTCTCTTTTCATGTAGTCCAGGGAGGTACGTTTCAGGTCATTCACACCAACATGGACAATGACAATGTCATATTTGTACTTGTTGTGGAGTGACTTGAGTGCATGCATTATGTGGCAGATCCTGGCACCTGACAGGCAGCTGACAGTAACTTTCTCCTTGTTTAGCCTGGTGAGTGGAACATCAGTGTGCCTGATTATAGAGTCACCTATGACTAGAGTGTTGGGTACGTTGTTATGTCTTATGGGCTGTGGTTGAGTGGCACACTACATTTGTGGGCTATGCGTCATTTGGGTTGTGTTGGGGGTGGAGTTTGCTTGCTTTTCTGCTTTGGAGGTCCCTGATGCTTGGGAAGTTTTTTATTGAGAGCCTCCACGAATGTAGGTGTGTGTTTTGTGTTTCTATGTGTGTGTTTTGGTGGTGTGGGTTTGGAGGGACTATGTGATGAGTGTGGTGTGGTGCAAGTTTTTAATTTCTCCTCTTGACTGTCTAGTCCAGTCTTGGGTGAAGAGAACTTTGCTTCCAGTTTGGTTATATAAGTGCATCTCTCACAGGTTGTAGTGTTGGGTGGTAGGAGGAGAGGGTTGTCTGTGTACATGAGACAATTGCTGCATTGCCCCAAGATGCTCATATTCATCATGTAGACAGGAGAAATCAAAGGGAGCTGGACCCTTAGACCTGCATGGATAGGTGCTTATTTATTAAGTACTAAAAACTGCTTTCCTCTAGACAAGTGAGGAAAGTCGAGTGCTGTAGTAATTTGCAGCTTATTTAGTGCTTACAATGAGTTCTGTACAAATGCTGTGTTCAAAGAAACAGATTTTAGTGCTGAAACTAGAAAACTGGCTAGTTCTAAGAAACAAAATTAGGCTAGAAGGCTTCGCTCCAACACAGAAAGGCTTGGGGACTCAGAAGCCTACAAACAGTCTAGACCACTTACAGGAAAGGCAGGAAACAAGCTTAATTTTTTTTTCTTTCCCAGATGCTCTCTTTGTGCACAGTAGGAGTGCCTGAAATCAGAATATGATCTCACTGCACTCAGTTGAGTGAGCAAATGAGATGGACCCAGAAGGAGTATCCAAACACAAATTTAGAAGAGGGGCAGGCAGTTTCTAAGCCACCAAGATTAACATCAAAACAAAACCAGGGAGAGTGGGTGGGAAACTAACTGAAAAAACAGAGTCAAAACTTCCAGTTCAGTTAATATTCAATGCAAAACAAATAAATCAATTAAAATGTTGTATTATTTGAAAAAAGTGCAGATAAAAGGTACTTAAAGTCTCTTATACATCCAGTTGAATACAGCTAGAGCTCAGACCTCTCAACCAATTGGGAACACATTTCAACAGAATCAGGGACAAGTCAAGAAAAAAATCAGGGACAATCAGGGACACTTTTAAAATATTAGTGCTATTAACTTGAAACATTGACAGAATCAGGGCATAGGAATTAACACACATTTTCTGAAGTAAAAGAATGTTATAACTCTTAATTATTGTCATTATTCATTGAATGTAATTCACCACCTTTCCTCCAAAAGTCACTAGTTTTAGGAGGGATTAAGAGGGACAGAGTTAAAATCTGAGTCAAAATCAGGGACGTCCCTGAAAATCAGGGACAGTTGAGAGGTATGCTAGAGCTTAGCCGGCCAAAGCTCAGGTTTTAAGCAGAAAATATTCCAAAATGTATCACTTAAATAGGCAGTAACAGAATATCAATGAATGAGACTAGCCCAACTACAATTACTGTCTATGTAGGAATTCTAACAGGCAATAATATCTAGCAAGCACTAACTGAAAAAACAGAGTCAAAACTTCCAGTTCAGTTAATATTCAATGCAACACAAATAAATCAATTAAAATGCTGTATTATTTGAAAAAAGTGCAGATAAAAGGTACTTAAATTCTCTTTTTGTAATCAACAAGGACAGAGAGATAGTCGCAAAAGATCTTGGAATGGACCAGATAAATATAGAGAGAGACCTCACTCTTTCAAACCAGGTAAATGGAACTGATTTTGGGCCATCATGAGCGGACAGGTGATCCGCTGTGGCGACCCCTAACTGGGAAAAGCCGAAAGAAGAAGAAGAAGAGGCAGTTTCTGTTACAGGTGAACATAATGAGACTGTTTTTTTTTCAAATAGTGGCTATGCTGTGAATTTGGCGGGGTATGAGCTTTCATACACTGAAATTAATGTATTAAACAAACTTTTAAAATTTGTCACATCATGATATGTAAGTTACATTTATTTAATTATTTTAAGGAGAATGATATGTATATGTATGCTTTTAGTAGTAATACAGATTCAGATTGGAATAATGAAAGTTTTTTGTGTAACTCTGATTTTGAACTTAATGCATATAGCAAATTTAATACAGAAGGTGTATTATGTAAAAATGACTTTATTCCCTCATTTAAAAATAATACTATCCAACAATTTTCAACTTTCTTGAAATATAGTGTTGAAAAGGAATATGACATTTTGTTGTAGAAAGAAAAATAAATCAATTATAATTTAACTAAAGACGAATGCCAGAGTTTAAATGACTTAAACAATAGAAAAGACTTGGTATTTAAACCAGCAGATAAAGGGGAAAATTGTTAGTTTTACACTTTTCTCATTATTTGCAAATGTGCTATAACCGTTTGGATAATAAGGAAATATATGAAAAGGTGGATATAAAAAATATTATGAGGCTATAGAGGAGTATAAAGCACTTTAAATAAAGGCTTTAGATTAAATTATTTTTCCCTTAGTGATGTACAACATGTATTTGATAGTAAGGATTGTTCTATGGCTTATTTTTTCTGTGTGCCTAAAATACATAAGAGTTTAAGTAACCCACCAGGCCATCCTATAGTGTCTGCCTGTGGATATTTTACTCACAACATTGCTTGTTTTCTCCATCAATATTTGTTAATGAAAGTAATCAAGTTGCCATCTTATATAAAGGATGTTTTTGATTTGAAAGAAGCCATCTGTTATTGCTGTATCTCTACATACTATACTCTGATGTATGTGATCCTGACATATATTCACATTTTGTTGTGTTTCAGGGAATATGTATCCCCAATGTCAGGGCCCCTTTACAGAGGTGGAAAATAGTATTATCCTGGAAGTCCTGCATCAACACCACATACTCTTGCTATCCAGGGGGAGGACAAACAGGGAAGAGCAGGCAGCATTGTGGGCCAATCTGGTTCACAGTGTAAATGCAATTGGTCACCAGAGAAGGGCATATGAGCAGGGTTGACACCGTGCAACAGACATGATAAATGCCAGCCACAGAAGAGTGGCAGATATGTCCAGGGATCGTGTTGTCACTGATGGAGGGCTTGCAGCAGAAAAACTACTGCAGCCACTGAGGAATTCCTAGTGAACCTAGGAACACAGGACAGCTCCCAGGCATACATCACATGGTATGCTGTGGATGTGGGTGCCACCATTTCCATGCAAGAGGAATGTCCAGGTATGATTACTTGGATCAGCATTGCAATACTGCAGCATTCAATGTGTCAGAGTGTAGATAGTTTTATATGGCTGGCGGGTATTTTTTATGTGGAGGGGGCAGGAGGTTAGTTGCAGTGTGAATCTCATGCTCAGATTGTGATCAACAGATCAATTAACATAGTATGTACTGTAAATGGGGTCTATACTACTACATTGAAAACCCAAGTCACCGAATGCCTGTTTGCCAACAAATAAACAGCAAACTGTCATTTCTGCAAATGGCCACTTCAGTGAATTTTTTCCTAGGAAGAAAATCGCTTTGCCAAACAGAAACTAGACAGTATTTCAAACCTATCAAAGTAGTGGGCTTTGCCCCCACACCCCCAAACTAAATATACCAAATCTGAGATCACACTACAGTGGAGTAAAGGACAAGTTCACAATGATTGCCAAGTGATTTTTTTTTTCCCCTAGGAAAAAATTCACTGTAGTAGCCATTCGCGAAAATGACATTTTGCTGTTTATTGGTCGGCAAACAGGAGTTCACTGACTTGTGTTTTTGATGTGGTAATATAGACCCCTGTAAATTTGAGTTATTTGGACATAGTAGCCTGTTAACATGGGTTGCTGTTTACATTGCCTCTCCCTCAAATTTTCACAGCACCATCAGGAATCAGATGTGGCCATGCTCCTGCTTCTGGTAAGCATAACACTGTTGTGTTACAGATGTAGATTTAGTGCATAGTATTCACTATAGTGTCATCCCAGGCCTGCTGGCTGGATTGATGTACACTTTACATGATTGCCAACCTCACAGATTTGTACCAGTGGAATATGGTTTACAGTCATACCTATGCCTTGTAGTTGTGACCACACTGATTTGCAGTATTTGCAGGACAGTACAGATTGTCATATGTGTTAACTGTGCAGAGTTTTGACAGATGTCCACAGTGTACATCACTTTTACTCAGGGGCAGCTTGTGCTATTGGGCTGCAGGACTGCAGCCCCCCAGCTGTAAAGCATAACAGAAAAAAAAAATATGCGAGTTGCAGAACATTGCTCATGCGCACTCGTGGCATTTCCGATATCTGGACTGCTGGTGAACCAGTCTGGAGCATGCGCACAGAATCCAGACTGTCTCACCAGCAGTCCAGGTTAGGAAGACAGCAATATCACAGCAATATCTTAGAAGTCTATGCAGTTACAACCGCATAGACTGGAAGGAGATCGGACTGCAACGTCCGCATGCTGGGTAGCACCCAGCTTGCTTGCTCTGCTCTGCTCTTATGGGAAGAACTAGGGCAGGCCTTGCAGGCTTTTACAATGGACCTTACTGCACACATTTTACCTAACTGCAGGAGAAGGGCTTTTACTCAATGGATGTTACTGCTCTCATTTTACTGGCATTTTACAACGGACCTTACTGCTCTCTCAGGTATGGAACTGCAGGTCCTGTTTTACCGACATTTTACAATGGACCTTGCTGTTCCCTCAGGGAAGGGCTTTTACTGACTGGGTGTTACTGCTCTCATTTTACCAGCATTTTAAAACAGACCTTACTGCTCTCTCAGGTATGGAACTGAAGGTCTCATTTTACTGGCATTTTACAATGGACCTTACTGCTCTTTCAGGTATGGAACCACAGGAGAAGGGGATGTGTATGTGTGTGTGTGTTGCTATATGGTGGTGGGTAGAGAAAACACAGGCGTGAACCCTGTACCTTGGGCCCAGGTGGCAAGAGCCTGAATTCCCTACCCAGCACCATTTGTAAAAAAAATTTGCAGATTTTTGCCTCATAGTTGTTCTGTTCTGTTCCCCATAAAATCTGTGGTTTCTATATTTTTGTGCCTTTACACAGTTGGTAGTGAAGTGGTGCAGTGGTAGCATTGTTGCCTGACAGCTACAAGTCTTCTGGTTTGATTCTTGGCTGGGGTGAAGTCTACATGTTCTTTTTGTGTGGGCGTGCTCTGGTGTCCTCCCATCTTACAAAGACAGGTGTCTGGAGTGTTTCTCCCTGGGCCACTGCTGAAAATTGGCTTTTATTCCAAGTTAAACTTTCCTGGGTAACAAATGTTAAATAAATAAAAATGACAAGCATTTGAATTTCAGACATCATATTCTTCAGAAAGTACATGGTAACACAAAACATTTTATTCTAGCAATTTTCTAAGTTTATAAGATGGCTATTTGAAATTTGTCCCTATTTTTGGAACTGTATTCCCCCATTATTGGCCTCGTCCAGGTTTCTTGTTTTAAGGTTGAGAGCTATGGTAAGAACTGAATTCACTGAGTATGTTTGGGGGCTGCATTCCCCTATTACTGGCTTTGTCCAGGTGTTTTTTGGTAAGAGGTTGAGAGCTATGGTGAGAACTGAATTCACTGAATGTGTTTGGGGCTGTGTTCCCCCATTATTGGCCTCATCCAGGTTTCTTGTTTTAAGGTTGAGAGCTATGGTAAGAACTGAATTCACTGAGTATGTTTGGGGGCTGCATTCCCCTATTACTGGCTTTGTCCAGGTGTTTTTTGGTAAGAGGTTGACAGCTACGGTGAGAACTGAATTCACTAAATGGTAGCCATTTAAGTTTCAGTCTTCTTCTCTTTCACAAAACAGATGATTTGGCATAGTGGTGTGTTGCTCTGACTATTTTACACAGGGGCCTGGGTTCAAGACTTGGCAGTGAAATATATGGTGGTAACACAGCATTATATTCTAGCAACTTTCCAACATTATTCAAGCAATGTTTAAAATGTGTCCCTGTTTTTTGGGCTTTTGCCCCCCCCCCAATAAATTTCGGCTTTTTCCAGATTTCTTGTACTGCAAAGTTCAGAGATACAGCTGAGTGTTGAGTAGATTTTACAAGGAGCTGAGAACTGCAGGGGAGCAAAGGTTTAGTGCTGCTTATACTGAGTCTACTTGCATTGTAATAGCACAACAGGTAGTGTACTTGCTTTTGATGCAGAAGGCTGTGGGTTCTACACCCACAATAGGTAGATGCATGGCTGATACTATACTGTGTTGCAAAGGGTGTGGATGCTGCAGTCCTTTTTTGGTGAAGTTACCTAGTAACTATGAACTTGTTATCAGCTTGCCATCCATTCCCTATTGCAATATTACTAGCTTATCTTTTTTTTTAGTGTAACATAGGCAATTTATGCCTCAAGGGCAACAGACACTTATTTGTAGATGAAACATTGAACTATAAAGTTGTTTGCTAGCAGCACCCTCTTCATTAGTTACGGATCTCTTTAATGTGGAATTATTTAGATGACTTTTACTTCTTCAGAGATTGTGCATATTTACTGATACTGGTGGACTGTAGAAGTTTGAGTAAACTTTTATGATGGAAATGTTCTGAATTGGGCAGTTTTGTCATTATTGGCGCATGCATTTTGTTTCATTGTTTACTGGAAAATGTTCAAAACAATAAATTTAAAATGCCCTCAAAAACTGTACTGTATTGTCCAAGGAATATAATTTAATACAATCAGGAAGGTGTATCAAAGAGCATGTGTATGTTTCGTGTGCAAGGGACCTGTGATTTGAAAACAGCCCAAAGTTAATCTTTATCTGCCACTGGCAAAATGTATTTTCTTTGAATGTGGATTTCAATGCTATTTCAATGAATGTGAGTTTCAAGGGCAGAGAGGTTTTAATACTAAGTCTGTTTTCATTGTGAGACTGCATTGCTTTGTTTAGCAGATATCTATTAGTGTTTGTGCTGTAAAATGCAAAACAAAACTTTCAAATGAAGTCTAAATCATCGCAGAAGTAACGCAGTATGCACATTAGTGTCTTTGGTAAATGGGGTGAAATAGCCAAGTAATGGTTCAATGGAATTGCTGCAGGGGGGGCTCCATTTGACCATGATATTGTGAGGGGGAGGGGCAGCAAACTCAAAGACAGCCCTGGCTGAACTATAAGTCTCAACTGTCCAGATTTTTGCAGAATGAATAGATTTTTGCTTCTTATTTTTGGTTTGTTCCTCATAAAATTTGTGGTTTTCTGACAAATCATTTAGGAATTAAGTCACTAAATAATAACAGACATGGAGTTTCATACTTCACAACCTTCAGAAAAATGCATGCTAAAGCAAGACCTGTTATTCTATCAACTATCTCAGTTTATACTAGAGCAATTTTTAGTACTGTTTATATGTTCCCCCAATATATTTGGCCTTGTCCAGATTTTCTGCATTAACAGCTTGAGAGGTATGTGCAAAAAAGTTGCTTTATAGAATTAGGCATATCCAAACCTTTCAACTGTCCCTGATTCTGCTCCAAATGTTGCTCTTCCTCTAATAATCCCTCCGCAAAATGGCAATTTTGGAAGACAACGTGGAGGGTTTACAATTAATAAATAACTGTAATAATCAGTTATAGATTACTTTCATTTCAGAAATGAATGTAGATTCTTTTATTTTGTCAGTTGCTCAAGTTAGCAGTACTAATATTAAAAAAGTGTCCCTTCTTTGACAGGTTCCCAGCTGTATTGTGTGGTTATTTTATATTTTTGCATCACATTTTTTGGTCCGTTTTTCATAAAATTGTGTTTTTTTGGCAAATTAGTGGGAAATCATTAAAGACTGAAGTTAGAAAATAATGACAGATATTTGAGTTTCAGATTTCATACCCTTCAGAAAATTCATACTAATGCAAGACCTATGTATGGCTTTGTCCAGATTTCCTGCTCTGAGGTTGAGCGGTATGACAAATGTGTCAGGCCTATCACAGTCAGCCAGAGACATTTCAAATTGTGACATACTTGTTGCACCCCACTTCCCCATGTAGTGACTCTGGATGTGTCCAAGCAAGGCAAGGAGCAGTTATGCAGTATAAATGTGCAAAGTATCCCCCCATCCAAGGTAGACACAAGTACTACAGTGGCTTTTCATCTGTCCTTGATTTTGCAGCATGTTCTGGTTTCTGTCGTATTTTTATACTGTTGATTTATGCTTATTGTGGTGCTGCGGTAGCATTGTCGCCTCACAGTTAGACGTTGCCCGTTCGATTCTCAGTTAGAGTGTCTTCTGTGTGGCGACATGCGTGAATGGGCGTTCCTTCGTTGAAGGTTGTGCATTAGGCCCAGCAAGCCAGCACATAAAACTCTACTGCCAATCATTAGTGGACCGGAGTTCCGCTGTGGCGACCCCTAATCGGGAAAAGCCGAAAGACACAAACAAACATTATTCAGAAAGTGCCTGTTGCTCTGTGTTTGAGTAGCAATGCTTTAATGACCATCAGGTAAACTTGTCTGAGATTTTAAGATGCAAGTAAGCTTTAATAAGCATACTATTAAAGAACTGCCAACATTGAAACCCTTTCTGTTGTTGCCATGCAGATAATACTTACATAACTAGATAACGTATAAGCCTTGGGTATTGAAATGCATATGACAGTATTTGTAATAAAGGACAGGATTACATTATTTTAAAAGCTCATTATATTTGTTGGAGACTTGCAGTCATCTTTGCAGGCTTTACCTGTAAACTAAACAGAATGCCAATCTATTGTGTGTGGTCCATAACCTGTGCAGTAATCCTTTAAGCAATGTATCTTGAGCTTGTTTCTTGTTTGCTTTTCATTTTTTACTTTGATCATGTTTTTCCCATGAAACAAGTAGATAGTTGTTGTCAGGCAGCAGGTCTTTTTTTGGATAAGAAACATTTTTACAAGTAGGGATATCACAGAGATTGCTACTTTCAGCATGTTACTTGGTACTTTAATAAAGCTGAATATAAATTATAATTAGAACTGCAGTGCAAGGAGAAATGGTTTGAGTTGACTGCTGCTTGTTTTTCTTATACTTGATTTTGACTGGCATTCCAGTAATGTATTTAAAAGGTAATTTATTTTTTCATGCCTCACAACCTTTCTGTTTCCATCTAGATATTAAGTAAGCTGTCATGCAGCCAATGGATTGAAATATCTTTTTTCTTCTACACTTCATTTTGTCTTGATTGGACAGTTTGGCACCCAGGGCAGTGTATTTAATTAAAGTTACAGTTTTTGTGGTTTTGAGCATAGCTCTTCACCTTTCTAGTTGGCCACTCCCCTTCCCATTGACCCCACCCATTCAGCTGTCTCCTGCAACCCTTTTTGATTTGAAGTCACCAGCCGCCACTGGAGCCAATGCACTGCATCAGGTGCTTACCGATATGGGTGACCACTGTAGCACCTGTGCTGTGAGGTCCTCCATGGTAAGACCTGTCCACATCTTAATGTCACTACATGTAAGACTCACACCTGAACCCCCTTCACGAAACACAGGTGTAAACTTCAAGAAAGCAAACGATGGCCTTCTTAAGACAGAAGTGGCAAACTTCACGACACCCATACTGACGGACAATAGAGATACAATTGCACTTTATAAGCACTTACATAAGTTAATGGATCATACAATCCCAAACAGAACAAGATGCTATCCTTCAAAAAAAGGAAGCCAATCTGGTGGTCCCCTGCTATAAACAAACTCTATAACAGAAGAAAGAAACTGTTGCAAAAAAGAGTAAAAGCCCATGACTGGAGGAACTCCGTGGTCAGCCTCAGTAAGAAACTGAGATCCCTCATAAAATCCTCCAAAGCTTGTTACGAAAACAAAATCACCACTGATTCTAAAGACAATCACAAAGCATTCTATAGCTATATCAAGAATTTCAATGGCAACACTCAGATCTGCTCTGAGTTACAGCACAATGGCACTAAATATACAGAAATAATTGATATTGCCAACATCCTGGCAGATAGGTTCAGTGCTAACTTTACCCTTCTCTCATCCCCTAAAGGGCCAATCTCTATACAGGAAGAATGCAAAGTACCAGTAATCACGGCTGCACAGGTAAAAAACACACTTTCCAAAGCCAAGAACACAGCATCCATGGGACCTGACAACATCCCAGGCTGCGTTCTGCATGAACTACAGAACGAACTGGCACCCTACCTAAGAACCATGTTCAATCACAGCCTCACCTCAGGCTTTGTGCCCACTGAATGGCGCACAGCAACGGTTATCCCACTCCACAATGGGGGAGCCACCACGGACCCTGGGAACTACCACCCCATTAGCCTGATGAGCCTGGTCTGCAAGGCTATGGAATGTATCATCATGAAACTTATAAACAATGACATTGGTAATCTCCAAACTCTGGACCCTACCCAGTTCGGGTTTGTAAAAGGCGGATCATGTCTCCTAAACCTGATAGACTTCATTGAAGTGGTTACCAATGCTGTAGATGAGGGTAAGGTGGTTTACACAGCCTATGTAGATCTCACCAAGGCTTTCGACACCATCCCCCACTCAGGAATTATAGACAAACTCACTAAACTAGGTATAAATCCCTATGTCCCAAGATGGGTTGCCAACTGGCTCACCGACAGAACCCACACTGTGAAAGTAGAAGACTCTAAATCCAACTTCAGACCAGTGACAAGTAGAGTACCACGGGGTTCAGTCCTAGGTGATCTCCTATTTGGTATCTACTTCTCTGAAGTACAGGCTAACACAGAAGGTCTTTGGCTAACAAAGTTCACAGATGACTGCAAACTAGGAGTCATAATCAAAACTTCTAATGATGTGGACATTCTACAAAAGGGCCTGACTGAGACAGATGCCTGGTGTCAAAGCCATGGCCTCATGCTCAATTCCAAAAAGTGCATTGTCATCCCTTTTGGTAAAAATTCTGTACCATGAACTACCATATAGGCGGTAGTCTACTTAACACCGAAAGTGTGATAAGAGACCTTGGAACACAGGTGGACAGTAGTCGCTCCTTTGATAATCACATCATCACCGTAGTCAGGAACTACTTCAATGTGGCACACCTCATCACAAAAGGTTTCTCATCCAGGAAAAAAGAGGTCATTGTTCCCCCTCTACTCATCACTCATTAGACCCATTATCGAGTACAATGCCCCTTTTGGTATGTACCTCACAAGACATCTACAACAACTGGAAAGGCCACAGATATACCTTGCAAAGAGGATTATCAGCCTCAAAGAGATGCCCTATGCAGACCGTCTCAAAAAACTCCAGCTTTACTCTGTCGCATATCGCCTACTCAGAGGCAATCTCTGCTTAACATACAAAGCTATGTCAAACCCAGAGCTGTTGGACATACTCCACATAAAGAAATCCCAATCCCTCCAAGCTACACGCTCTAGGGACCTAAACCTTGTCACCACAATGAACAGAACATGCTGGAGGGATAGATTCCTGTCCGAGAAACTTCCCATATTCTGGAAAAAGCTACCTGTCTATATCAAACAAAGCTCCTCATTACCACTCTTCAAGAAAAATCTTGATGATTGAATAGTAGATGGGAAATTCACCCTGGGAATCACTTCTGTGGCTCTGCTTGACAGGGGCACAGGAACATAATTTTCTTGGGTGGCAAAAGCCAGGGTACCATTTGGCTAGGCTTATATAGGCCCTAGGCCCAATAGCCTAGTACCTACTTATGAACCTATGAAATGGTATAACTGGCATGACTGCACCACCAACCTCAGAATGGTCAGGCAAGTATGGTGGCCTCTACAACAATGCTTTATACAAACACCTGTACAACAGCCTAGACTTGGCTGTAGCTGACAGGAGGACAAGAAGCACCTCATGGCACAGCAAACTGGGAGCAGGCGTACAATCCCTCAGTTATGTCACTCTCCTACAAGATGGTCTTCATGAGCATATGCTTGTTCACATACTCCTGGCCGTAACCTCATGCAAATGTGTATGTAGTATAATTTCCATCTGTAACAGCAATGTTCCTGGTAAGTAGCACATCATTGGCAACACCTGATGTACATACTCAGGGGTGATAGACCTGGGTGAGTCTACTTCATATGACCTAAATTTCATTTGACTGAAATTCATTTGACTCAGACCAAAACACTGAAAGTTCAAAAGACTGAATACTCATTTGACTGAAACTCATAACACTGACACATTAAAGTAAAAGGTATATGCCCTTTTCCCCACTGTGGTGCGATCCTGGAGTTAGTATATATATATATATATATATATATATATATATATATATATATATAGTTTGGGGGGGTGAAGACCCCAACATACTTCATACGTTTGCAACCATGCACATGGATATTTAAAACTGCAATGAATAACTCTTTGCAGAAAACAGTATTTACCTAAACTATATTGGGGGGGGGGCTTCACACCCAACACCCCCCAATGTGGGGGGCTGTGCCCCCCACATCCCCCTAACTATATATACTAACTCCAGGATTGCACTACAGGGACATCAACAGGGAGTTTCTCCACTGAGTCTTCCTGGGACTGTGGCTGTAGTGACCTAGGTACTGGTGGGGGGCTGTGTATCCTATCCCTTTGATGATCCTGCTGCAGCTGTTTCCATAAGATCATATTGTGTAGCACAGCACATACTGTGAATATATGTACACATGTGGCTGGAGAATACTGCAGGGCTCCACCATATATATTGTGACACTGGATCTGTAACTTCAGCAGCCCAAACACATGCTTTATGATGTTCCTAGTTTGTTTGTGTGCCTCATTATGGTATGCATCTGTTGGTGTGTGTGCCTCTCTGATGGTTGTCATCATCCATGGTTCCAGGGAGTAGCCAACATTCCCCAGTAAATGGCCATGTGGGATGTCCACCCTAGCAAACATCTGGTATAGCTAAAATGTGTGCTAGACATGAGAGTAATAACTGCCAGGACTGCCAGCACACACATTCGGGATAATCCCCTGGGCATTGCACATGACCTGGCAGTGGATGGAGTGGTACCCCTTGTGATTAATGTAGATTCTACCTTGCTGACCAGGTGGAGCGTTGATGTGTACATGGGTGGAATCTATGGCACCCACTACCTCAGGGTAGTGTGCTACCATGTAGCACACTACCCTGAGGTAGTGTTCTACCATGTAGCACACTCCCCTTAGGTAGTGTGCTACATGGTAGAACTGTTGCATGTTGCTGGCCCTCACCTCAGGGGAGAGGGGAAAAGATATGTGCTCACTGTCATGTGGTAGCATAGCATCCAGAAACTGATGGAGAATCCTGGATGAAGATGCCTGTGACACACCATCATGTCCCCAGTTGGTCTTTAAAAAGTACCTGTAGTAAGTATCCTAAGGGCTACACATACCTTTGTTTTCACTGGGATGAGTTCCTCTGTGTTGGCTCTGGTTCTAGGTTGAGGATGGCAGAACTCAGTATGTTCTTGTAATATGTCCCTGTACTCTACAATCTCCAGCTCATGTAGCTCCTGGAAGGTTACCCTGGGCCTGAACACTCTTCTCCTTCTCAGCTTATGCCTATTGTCAGCAGCACCAGCAGCAGTGACTTCAGCATCTAGCACATACAGATGTAACAGACCTGCAGCAGCCCCTAGCATTATCTCAGTTAAAATTCCCAAGTGTGAACACCAATGGTCCAGAGTATTGGGGAAAAACAGAATGTAGAGTGTATGCCTACTTTATAGAGGTCTGCTGTAGGTGCAGCATGTGTCATTGGCTAGTTATTATGCATTTTATCTGCCTAGAATGTGATTAACATCATCTAGTGGCTGTACTTTAGTGTGCAGCACTTATACACATTGATAAATATTCATTGCAAATATCTGCTTTCCATTCATTGCTGCCTGCGTCAGCACTGTCACATGGGTGGTGTGCCACATAAACTCATTCAGCTATGCGATGCACCATGCAGCATAGGTTGCACAAAAGTCAAAATCAATAATTGCATATATCCGGTTTTAATTGCTTGTTGCCTATGTCATTATTGTGACCAGGGTGGTCTTTCTGCATGAACGCAATCAGCTATGCAGCACACAGTGCAAACACATGCAGTCAGAATTAAATAATCCTAAAAGTGACTGGACAATCCTCCCTGCTGGCATTCACATCCACTGGGAATATCAACGTGGTGTGGGAGCCTACACAAAGTGGCTATACGAATACGATTACTCCATTTTGCTATTCAAGACATCTACCTCATGTGCATATATATCCATGCTGACAGCCTAGAAATTACATAGTTCAGAGTCGTGTGACCTGGGCAATAGCACCAATGCACCATTGTATGGCACAGATGCAGGGAGCTGTAGTACATTTGTGACATATATTGTAAAATGCAAATTTCTGCAGCATGCAGTGCAAATAAGCTGAGATTATTAAACAAAATAAAATATTATTTTACCTTTCCACTTCTTCTTTTTGACATCCACAACATTATTTTTACACATATTTGTATGTGGTCAAACAGTTTCAGGGGATATATGTCCACATTTCTTCTGTTTTACATCTGTTTTACATCCCCTTTACTCTGTGTAGACCCTTGTATGCAGAAAAAATCCACATACTCTAGGGATACTGACACAAGGTCTACACGGATGCCTTTCCACTTATTGGATAACCTGCCTCATTTGCATAGTATTCAGTACTTGTCAGGTAATTTGAATTTTTCAATATTTTTCCTGCTTGCTTGTGAGTGCATGCAAATAAGTGACATATACTGAATCTAAAATTGTTTGCGTGATGCGTACACAGAAAAAAAAAAATTGTGTAGGCTTTATTGAATTCCCCCCAATGACTTTCTTTGTGAGGAATGCATGCATACTTTTATTGCTTTGTTGCATAGCTGGAGCGTAGATTTAATTTTCTTAAATCATTCATCAGTAGGTTACTATTGCATGTTGTTTTAGGCAAATGTGTGATGCAGCAGCAACAGCAGGGATCTAGAGGGAGAAAAAAGACAATTTCAGCAATGAGGAAAACTAAATCCTCATGGCAGCCCACAGAACATATGACAAGTGCCGTTTTAGAAAAGGGGGACCTAAACAAGCTGAGAGTACAAAGGCATGGAACCAAGTGGCTACAAATGTAAATGCTGTTGAAGGAAGGAATACACATTGATACAGTGCAGGAAAAGGGCCAATGTTTAAATAGGATGTGCCAGAGCAAAGGTAAAACAGAATATTATTTCCCATGACAGTACTGGGGTAGGGGGACCTCCTACACATTCCTTTAACATTTACACTTGGGGAGGCAACTATGACACAGATTAGGATGGCATGGGTATAATCAGAGGTGGGTGGGGGCAATGACAATAATCCACATCAGCATCATCCTCAGACACACACAGACATGCCTTCAGGAAGGTTAGAGTAATCTCCATAACTTTTCACATAAATAAATTGACTGCTCAGGTTAACTGATTAGTTTTAGATATGACATTTACTACTAGCAAGTAAACCCTGCATTTCTGAATAACATGAAACTGAACAGCGTCTGCATGGTGTCTTCCACTTGTCATTGTGCAGCATTCAGTCAGGTGCTCCAGTGTCTGAGTAGTAATTTAATCAATTAAGTATTCACCAGGTCAGCAGCAGAAATGAGCAGTTCCACTAGACCATGAAATTTAGAAGATATCACTAGCAGTCTGAGGAAAGTGGCACACAATTGCTAAGTTTAATGGCAGGATGACACACCTCACAGCAGGTAAATAACTCTGCAGGAAGTGGCACTGGATCACAATGTCAGGTAGACAGGGGCATTATAATATAGGTTATACAGATAGAGAACCCATGCACCTAGACCCACACCCACAGAAATACTTTCTGGATGATGGCTCAACCACAGAGGTAGCAGTGTCCACTGTGACATCTGCACAAATGGAAGCCAGGTGGAGACACATATCACAGCTACCTAAAGAAACATGTAAAGTGTTGGCTGCCCAGTAGCAAATGTGCTGTGATATTGTTCAGATTCAGTCCAATGACACAGAGAGTGTCAGGTCGAGATGGTCAGAGTATGTGAGGATTTTCAGACTACATGACTACATAAAAGTGATAGGGAGAAAGGATAATGCCATGGTCATCCTCATGTGCAGTGTGATAGCACACACAGCAGTCATGTCTGCCTCCATGCATACAGTAGTTAGAACATATTGGACTCAAGTAAAAGTCACTTGAGGATGGATAAGAGGTGGGTTGATGTGCAGACACATCAGGGTGTATTAAATCTCACTACAAGTGCTTCTCAGAAAAGTAATGGAAATAGTTGGGAGGGGACACAACAAAATTCAAGCAGGCTTCATCAGCCTTCATCTACACATAGGAGAACCTCTGATTCAATATCTCGCCGGAGCACTGTGAGATCAGTGTCCGCAGAATCACTTGCATCTAGTAGGTCACATCATCACAGCACATCAGCATCAAGCTCACATGACATCGCTCCTCAAGATTATGAGCACCACCACCCACCCTTTCTTTAGGGGACATTGTGAATGCTACATTTGACCATGACCTACTGTGATGCTGAGATGACATTTCAGGAAGTTAAAATATTAACTCTATCAATTCATACCATGCCTTTCAGTAGACTAATGTCACTGTTTAAGATAAAAGGCAATGTTTAAAAAACTATACTGCAGAATGGGGAGTGAATAAATATATCTAGTTTTAATATAAACCAGTAATAGGAGACTTTTGTAAGCATGTATTTCATTTCATTAATGCTAATCCTTGCAAAAAAAGAAAAAAAGAAATACATGTGGAAAGAAAGGTACAGGTTATATCTTGCAAATTTCAATGTTTAACACCATTAAGGTGCCACTCATTATCAGGAGTATCAAATGAGTAATGCTAGCGCTGACTGTTACACAAGAGATAATTAAGCAATAAAATAAAAAAATAAAAAGTTTGTATGAGGGTGCATAATGAAGTAATGCACATTAATAACAGGCTAGCACACACTTGAAAAAAGAGATTATATAAGTATCCTGCCATCAGCACTGCGGTCAATTCATCCTCAGGGCTGCACAAATGATGACTGACATTATTTCTGAAGACACAAGTTCATGTGTGCTACAGATTGAATTAATCTAATACGCAGTACCTCAACAGACAGCAGTAAATTATTTCTAATGTGTCATACATAAAAGTGTCAAAACATTACATAGTAAACAAAGACTTGATTTACTTAATTAGTAAAGTACTGCAATACTATATTAATAACTTAACATTAAACAGCATTCTTTACATGCATAGCTAACTACAGTCCTTAAACATCCTTATTCAGCAAAAAGTTAAAGAAACGTACTTATTCCTTACATAATGCCACTTCTACTTACTGAACAAATCTGTGTAAACAGGCATATATTTATAAACTGTAAATATGAATTATTGTACTGTAGAAAAAAGTGTTAAAAGATAAGAGAGACTGCCTGATAAACAATGACAGTAGACCATGCACCCCACAGCACAGCACCCACATAGCACTGCAGCCATCAGTTATGTTCTATGTGTTTTCTATAGGAAAGGAAACACAAACCTGAATGTCAAGGTCTATAGTTTTGGACTAGATGCCACAGCTTTACCTCTGCAGCTGTATATTATGCAAGAGCCTGGTGCATGGGGTTCCTTATTACTGCTGAAGGCTGGCCACCAACACTATAAACAGTTATGGTAGAACCTGTTATGTTACTGCAGGGCCATGATAGGGCAGTTCACCACCAGAGTGGTGCATGAGCATTATGTGCAGTGTGCAATACTTGATAAACATCCTGTATGTAGTAGTTGAGTCATACTGAAGGGCACCACCAGATTCATGCAGGAATAAGAAATAAATGGTCTCAGTGACAATACATGTCTGGGACAGGTCGATATTGCACTTCTCTTTTGTAGCTCTTATTGAATTATTCACAGGAGTCATTAACCATGGTTCCAGGGTGTAGCCTGCATCACCAGAAAAACAGAAGAGAAAAAGAGAAAATGGGGGATGGGGACCACAATAATAGAAGTGTGGTTTGTACTAAGCAATATGTTTTCCAAACAAAAAATTCTTAGATTATAATCATAATTTTCAGTTATCAGCATGGTGACCATTGGGCATCCTATCATGCAGGAAGAGGTGTTAGAGTGAACTTGTCAAATATGGGAATCATGGGCACTATCAGGATGCTTGATGAAATGGTAACCTCTCTTGTTTAAGTGCTGCTTCTCCTGTGAACCTGCTGGGATCCTAATGGTAACAGAGGTACAATATATCACACCCAGCACCTCAGAGAAATTTGCCATGTTGTAAAGGGCTCCATTGGTTCAGGCTCAGTGCTGAGGTGACACTGGGAAATAGATACACTGATACACACATGCAAGAGTATGTCAAGGAAACACTGCAGTATCCTTGAGGCAGAAGCCGGAGAAATACACATGTCCCCAGTCTGTCTCTGGAAGGTCCCTCTGGCAAGCTATGACGACCATATACACCTTTATATCAACAGGGATAGGAAGGCCATGCATTCCCCCATTTCCCATTTGTGGGCCATACATGCTCACCAAAGCCCTTCAAATATCCCTGCCCACTCTAAACCTATCAAGAATTTCCTCATTATCAAAATTATCATGAGTTATTCTCTGTCTATATCTTCTCCTTCTTGGCTGCAAGCAGATTTGCCTTGGCAGAGACAAGCAGCTCACACCTAGAAATAGGTATGCTGGCAGCAACAGTAAACATCTTTGCTAATCCCAAAGTAGATAGAAAATGCATAATTATATCTTTTATAACATTTCTGCAGCCATTGGGGATACTCAACAAACTATGACTATGAATTGCAAACAGGCAGAAAGAGGGTTTATTGGCATAACAACTTTAACATTATTCCTGATTAGCATCTTACTATTCCTTCACTTGAATAAGCTTATTTGGGGCTATTGTTCATAAGTATAACTGGCCTCTATGAATTGAGGCAGACCTGCACTATGTGCAAACAGGGCTGATAACCTTAATGCATTTGTGCAGTGAGTATGAATATCTCCCATTATTTTTAAAAACTGGCACATTTTCATGTCATACCTTCAAGAGACAACAGCAATGTTATCCTTAAAAGAGATGTTTTCAAAGAACAGGGCAATGGAAGTTATACCATATGCTTGCTACTAATAAAATGCATGCTGTTTTATATTGCAACTTTAGGAACCTGAGAAAATGTGGTTATTGTAATATGTTTGACCTGGTTTGAGAAGCAAATAAATGGCACATTAATGGGTATTACGAGAAATTACACTTTCATACTTGTTATTCTAGTAATGTGGTAAATTCTGTCACATGTGCTTGCCATCTCATGGTAAAACAATATGGAAATTAAGATAAAAGGGCATATTTTTATTTATTTTCCATTTGTTTACCGGGTTAGTCGGACTGGACACGAGGTGACTGTTTTCAGCGGAGACCTGGGGAGAAAGGCTCCAGATACATAGCAAAAATTATAAAAAAATAATAAAAATAATAAAAATGTATATAAACATAGCTATTTTGTACAGAGAGCATATAACATCTAAAAGGAGTAAAATCAGAGTTTTACAAATGATGCAGCATACAGTGGTTAGAATACTGAGAAACAATTTAACAAGACATTATACAACAAATATACAATTGCTTGAACATAAATTCAAAAAGAAGTTTCCACAGACAAACAGGGTCAAAACTAGAAATCATAACTATAAAGGTGGCCTAAACACCTGGTTCACAGTACTATGCACCAAGTGAAACTACACAGTACACCTGTAATCTAAGGATGTTGAAAATCAGGAACAGGTGAAATTAGTCTGGTTCTGTACACGAACAGATCCAAGTTTAGAATAGGAGATCTTTTAGTAGGGATTTGAAAGTACGTTTACTATTTAGCCATCTAATGTCATGGAGTACAGAGGTCCAGGCCTTAGCAACTGCATAGGAATAAAGAGATTGGCCTAAGCTATATAAGCAATTGGTAACAGCCAGTAGGGTGGTATTGGAAGATCTTAGTTGATGCACAGTATTATAGAAGGTAAGCAGACCAGAGAGGGCAGGTATTTTATTTGGTTGGTATAGCAGTTGATGGGTCAGGAGAAGTTGATTGTATTTTAGTAGGTTAGGGAGTACTAACCATCCTAGTTGTCTTAGGGAGAGGCAATAGTGAGAATGAAACTTGGCATTGGTTGCAAATTTTGATATTTTATTGTAGCAGGTAGATAGTTTCAGAAGGTCAGATTTGATTAGGTTAGTTAGAACTGGGGAAGCATATAGTAACGTGGAGAGTAGATGGGTGCAAGAGATAGTGATTTGGGATTCCTGTGTGAGGAAGCTCTTGCAGCGGTAGAGTAAACCTAGTTTTTTTATGAACTTTGGCAACTGTTAGTGCTATATGTTTGTTGAATTTTAGGTTTTGGTCAATAGTTACACCTAGTAGCTTGGGTTGAGTTACTGGTATGATAAGGGTATTGTTGGAGGATGTTATTGAGAATGGCGAGGCAGGGGTGAAAGTTTTGGATGGGTGGAAGATCATGAGTTGGGTCTTAGATGGGTTTAGTATGAGTTGGGAGGAATTTACCAAAAAAAAAAACGATTAAGCTGTAGATAATCACACTGGACGATTGTATATATCAAAACAAAAACAAAATCCAAATAGTAGAAACTCTTGCTTTATTACACATAGAACAAAGCTTTTGGGAAAACACCCTTCATCAGTGTTCATTATATAATTTAAAAGCCAGGCATTTTATACCCTAATAAAATAGAACACATGACAGCCGACAAATAAAAACGAACAATCAATTAGGACAAAAAATCCCTGATTTAACTTAAAATAACATAAACATATACATAAATACTTGAAAAAGCAAATAACTAATATCATATATAAATATTTATATTTATATAAATATATTTGTACATTGACCTAAAGTAACATATACCAGATATCATTTCATTATACTGATTTTGTTTCTCAACCAAGATAGGCTTTATCGCTATCATGCTATTCAGCCCTGGACGCCTATCAGCCTCTAATATGATAATCCATTTATATTCAGCTATTTCAAGTCTATTATTAATATCCTCACCTCTCAGATTTTTGTGCATAACCTCTAGCACTTTGATGTTAATCTTACCATTCAGGTATATAACAGGTATGGCACTCTACCTTGCCATAATTGCACCTGTTGTAAAAATATTTGTGACTTGAAATATTTTTGTCACCCACTAACAAAGAAAAAAAATATGAGATTAGATGTCAGGCGACGTACAACACTATGCATATAGTATACATAGGAACATGTGTGAATTGTGAATGTTTTTACATAGGAAAAAGCTCAAGACACCTGAAGGATCGTATAATTGAACATAAGTCAGAGATCAGAAGGAACTTAGCAACAAATGTTTTAGCTAAACACATTATGGATAGTGGTCAAATGCATGAATTTAAATTCAAAGTCATAATAGCATAATTGTCATTTTAAATTTATTCTGTTCCTATAGGTGAACCTGGGTTTATCTCCCAACAGGGTAACTAATTCAGACATAGACATTAATATTCCCCAATTTTTTCGAATAATATTTTCAACTTTTCTTGTCATATTATTATATGTTGTTATATATCTAATTGTGTTCTTATCATATCTATTGCTATCAACTTGTATTCCATCTTCACTAAAGAATGGTCTTAATGCTAGATTTCTTTGTTCTATTATATCATTCATGATTTGCACAATCAACTTCTTGCTATAACCTCTACTTTTAAAATCATCACTTAACTTGTTCATCTGTTCTTTACATCTGCTAACCCTCATCATTTGACCTTTAATAATTCCATAATAAATATATCTGGCATGTATGCTACTAATGTGTGTATATTCGCTTGAACATCCTTTTTAAACTCACAAGTTTTCAATATATTAAGCTCTTTATACAGAAATACATCTAAATATGTTATATTATCATAAGAAAATGTCATCTTAAACTTCAAAACAGATATAGTATTGTTCAGATATTCCACAAAATCAAATAATATAATAATATGAACAGATGTTAGTGAAGTGATGGAAGATGAAATACAAGTTGATAGCAATAGATCTGATAAGAATAGGATTAGATATATAAAACATATAAAAATATGACAAGAAAAGTGGAAAATATTATTCGAAAAAATTAGTGAATATTAATGTCTATGGCTGAATTAGTTACCCTGTTGGGAGATAAGCTCAGGTTCACCTATAGGAATAGTATACATTTAAAAAGACAATTATGCTATAAAGACTTTGGTGTTAAGCTTACCATTCCAGTATGTAACAGGTACGGCACTCTACCGTGCCATAATTGCACCTGTTGTAAGAATATTTGTGACTTGAAATATCTTTGTCATCCACTAACAAAGAAAAAATATGAGATTAGATGTCAGGCGACGTACAACACTATGCATATAGTATATATAGGAACATGTGTGAATTGTGAATGTTTTTACGTAGGAAAAAGCTCAAGACGCCTGAATGATTGTATAATTGAACATAAGTCAGAGATCAGAAGGAACTTAGCAACAAATGCTTTATCTAAACACATTATGGATAGGGGTCAAATGTATGAATTTAAATTCAAAGTGTTAGAGGTTATGCACAAAAATCTGAGAGGTGGGGATATTAATAATAGACGTGAAAAAGCTGAATATAAATGGATTACCATATTAGAGGCTGATAGGTGACCAGGGCTGAATAACATGATAATGATAAAGCCTATTTTGGTTGAGAAACAAAATCAGTATAATTAAATGATATTTGCTATATGTTACTTTAGGTCAATGTACAAATACATATATATATATATATATATATATATATATATATATATATATATATATTATATATATATATAAATATTTATATATGATATTAGTTATTTGCTTTTTCAAGTATTTATGTATGTGTTTATGTTATTTTAAGTTAACTCGGGGAGTTTTTGTCCTAACTGATTGTTTGTTTTTATTGGTCAGCTGTGTCATGTGTTCTAGTTTATTAGGGTATAAAATGCCTGACTTTTAAATTGTATAATGAATACTGATGAAGGGTGTTTTTTCAAAAGCTTTGTTCTATGTGTAATAAAGCAAGTGTTTCTACTATTTGGTTTTTCTTTTTGTTTTGGGAGGAATTTAGCCATTATTCTATAGTAATAAAGGCTTCCTGGGTTCTGTCTTATAGTAATTGTAGAGAGGGGGCTGAGCAAAAAAGGGTGATGTCATCAGCATACTGTACTATATTAGTTTGTGGGGTAGCCAATCATAGGTTATTGGTAACAATGGAAAATACTAAGGGACCAAGAATGGATCCTTGCAGAACACATTGTCCCACTGGAAGGAGAGGGGAGAGAGAGTTATGTCATTTAACAGCTTGTTGCCAGAGGGACAGATGATTTTTAAACCACAGTAGAGAGGAGTAATCCAGACTAAGCTCAGAGAGAGTCGATAGTAATTTGCAGTGGGATAGCATGTCAAATGCATTTGACAGGTCTAGGAAGGCAACAAATACTAAGTTACTGAGATTTCTTTGTTGGTTCACATGGCCAGTAAAGGATATTAGAGCAGAGGTGGTACTATGGTTTGGTCAAAATCCATGCTGGAAATTTGCTTGCTGGTTATATTTGATTCAGTAGTTGGGTATGTATACATTTTTCTAAGATTTTTTGATAGGGGAGATAGAATAGCTATGGGGCGATAATTATTAAGTTCTGTCGAGGAACCACCTTTGTGTAGGGGGATGACATAAGAAATTTTCCAGAAAGAGGGGACAGTGTGTTCAGCTATGGATCTATTGATGAGTATGGAAATAGGGTAGGCGATGGCAGAGGAAGCAATCCTGAGGTAATCAGCAGAGGGTTTATCAGCAACTTGAGTGGCGGGTTTCAATTTGGCAAGGTGTTTAAGAATTAGGTCAATTGGAACTGGTTTAAGAGATAATTGGGTGTTGGTCTTATGGTGACAGTTTTGTATTTTTGGGGGTATTTGTAGTAGTAGTGGGGAAATTGTTGAATAACATTTGTATGGAGGAGGTGAAATACTCATTAAACTGGGTGGCAATATCATTGTTATCACCTTCAGTGTTAGGGTTTGGAGAGGTGATTTTGCCTGGTTGGACAATGGGGTTAATTGTGGACCAGAATTTTTGTGGATTGTTGTAGCAAGTTTTTTGTAGCTGGATATAACTTTTTTTGTCATTATGTATTTATTTTTTGGCTTTGTTTCTGAGGTCTAGGAAGTATTGTCGATTTGTACTTGTTTTTTTGGTACACCAGGTTGCCCAAGCTATGTCTCATTGTTTGAGTAGGGATCTTGTGTTCTTTGAGATCCGGGGGTGGGTTGGTTTTAGTATGGATTATACATTGTGGGGACATAAGATTAAGGATACCTAAAAAGTAGTATTAAAGTACTCCACGGCTTCATCTAATGGTAGAGTTTTAAGAGGTGAAGAAAATAAACGCCAGGAACCAAAATGCAAAGAACAAGGCAGGAAACCACTGGATAAACACTTTATATAAGTAAAGCTTTCGGATACAATCCTTTCTCAATACAAAACAATGCATAGAACCAGCTCTTTATATATAGGTCCAAATATATCACATGACATGCAGCCAAAATCACATGATATGTCATCCAAATCACAAAAACATTTTAAAGAAACATTTAAAAAAAAAAAACTTTTTTTAAAAAACTTAATACAAAAACTTGAAATACTTTAATAAAACTTTAAAAAATATATATATTTAGATAAAACTTCAGGCTAAGAGATTAGCTCTACTTAATTTAACTAAAATAGGTTTGAGACTGACTTGGCTATTCAAGCCTGGTTTTGAATCACTCATAAGTCTCAAGATCCATTCATATTCTTTAATTTCTAAGTGATTATTTAGGTCCCTCCCTAGGTGTAGGTGTAACGTGGTCAATAATTCTAAACCTAAAAAATGCTGCTGACCAAATTCCTCTATATGTTTGAATAGTGCATTCCTGTCATAGCATCTCTAATTTCTGACTTATGTTCAGTCATCCTGTCCTTAAGCCTGCGGGTAGTTTGCCTACATAGAAAGCATTACATGCCTGGCAGGTAGCCAAGTAAACCACATGGGTAGTAATACATGTACCTGCTACTCTAAAACTAAATGTCCTACCATTGATAGGATGCACAAACGTATCATTTTCTGTACTACAAATGTCATCACAACAAGAACAGTTGTGACATTTGTGAGTACCATATTTCACTATAGTAGATACAGGTGTAGTCCTCTCAAAGTCCTTGTAGCATAGTGAACTCTTAAGGGTCCTCATATTCTTATAAGAGAAATTGGGTTTAGGTCCCAATAAACTTCTTAGTTCATCTGATGCCATCAAGATGACCCAATTATCAGATATAATTTTTCTAACAGCGGGTGTCCTTAAATTATATGTAGTTACATATCTAATAGGTGCTACAGATGTTTGTTTGCACTTAGAGTCAATACTAGCAACATCCTCATACAAAACTGGTTTAAATAAAGTCCGCCTATCTTCCCTAATCTTAATGACCTGTTCATAAAGTAGAGATCTATCATACCCACTAAGCAAGAAATCATTAACCATCTGATTTAATTGTACTTCAAAGCAGTCATCATCGGTATTAAGCCTACTGAGTCTGCAGAATTGAGATTTAACAGTACTTCTAAATATGTGAGGTGCATGCATGCTTGTGGCATAAGTGTATCTACCTGAACAAACTTCTTTCCTAAAGATACTAGTTTGTAGTGTATCTCCAGCAAGATCTAACTTCAAATCCAAAATGTAATAGAAGTTTCAGATACTGTCATCTTAAACTTTAGAAAAGTAGATGCAGAGTTTAGATATTCCAGAAATTTTCAAGATCCTCATGGCTACCTTTCCAAAGTAGAGGCAGTCATCTACAAAGCGTTGAAAAATGTGATATTACTTTTAAATGGGTTCCCATCACCAAACAAATCGTTCTTTCCCACTGATACAGTATCAGGTTGGCATAAGTATTGGCTACAGAGGTACCCATAGCCACCTGTAAGTTGTAAATATGTGGAGCCATTAAAAGGAAGATGTTGTTTTCAATGTAACATCCATAAGGCTGCAGATAATTTCAACTTTGTTGGGATTATCACATGTATGTGTCCACAACAATTCTCTTAAAAGCTCCAGGCCTATATCATTAGGAATAACAGTGAAGAGTGATACAATGTCCAAAGAAACTAAAAGATACTTATTGTTGACTAAAGAAGCTTTTTCTTTATCCATCCATCCCCTTAATTTCTGTAATAAATCAAAGCTATCTTTAATGATAGAATCACATTTAGCCAGGTACGGAAGCAGTTGCCCATGTAGATAAATCGAGATGGGTTCTGTAACCCAACCCGCACCAGAGACAATAGGTCTGTGATTCTATCATTAAAGATAGCTTTGATTTATTACAGAAATTAAGGGGATGGATGGATAAAGAAAAAGCTTCTTTAGTCAACAATAAGTATCTTTTAGTTTCTTTGGACATTGTATCACTCTTCACTGTTATTCCTAATGATATAGGCCTGGAGCTTTTAAGAGAATTGTTGTGGACACATACATGTGATAATCCCAACAAAGTTGAAATTATCTGCAGCCTTATGGATGCTACATTGAAAAACAACATCTTCCTTTTTAATGGCTCCACATATTTACAACTTACAGGGGTGGCTATGGGTACCTCTGTAGCCAATACTTATGCCAACCTGATACTGTATCAGTGGGAAAGAACGATTTGTTTGGTGATGGGAACCCATTTAAAAGTAATATCACATTTTTCAATGCTTTGTAGATGACTGCCTCCTACTTTGGAAAGGTAGCCATGAGGATCTTGAAAATTTCTGAATATCTAAACTCTGCATCTACTTTTCTAAAGTTTAAGATGACAGTATCTGAAACTTCTATTACATTTTGGATTTCAAGTTAGATCTTGCTGGAGATACACTACAAACTAGTATCTTTAGGAAAGAAGTTTGTTTAGGTAGATACACTTATGCCACAAGCATGCATGCACCTCACATATTTAGAAGTACTGTTAAATCTCAATTCTGCAGACTCAGTAGGCTTAATACCGATGATGACTGCTTTGAAGTACAATTAAATGAGATGGTTAATGATTTCTTGCTTAGTGGGTATGATAGATCTCTACTTTATGAACAGGTCATTAAGATTAGGAAGATAGGCGGACTTTATTTAAACCAGTTTTGTATGAGGATGTTGTTAGTATTGACTCTAAGTGCAAACAAACATCTGTAGCACCTATTAGATATGTAACTACATATAATTTAAGGACACCCACTGTTAGAAAAATTATATCTGATAATTGGGTCATCTTGATGGCATCAGATGAACTAAGAAGTTTATTGGGACCTAAACCCAATTTCTCTTATAAGAATATGAGGACCCTTAAGAGTTCACTATGCTACAAGGACTTTGAGAGGACTACACCTGTATCTACTATAGTGAAATATGGTACTCACAAATGTCACAACTGTTCTTGTTGTGATGACATTTGTAGTACAGAAAATGATACGTTTGTGCATCCTATCAATGGTAGGACATTTAGTTTTAGAGTAGCAGGTACATGTATTACTACCCATGTGGTTTACTTGGCTACCTGCCAGGCATGTAATGCTTTCTATGTAGGCAAAACTACCCGCAGGCTTAAGGACAGGCTGACTTAACATAAGTCAGAAATTAGGAGATGCTATGACAGGAATGCACTATTCAAACATATAGAGGAATTTGGTCAGCAGCATTTTTTTAGGTTTAGAATTATTGACCACGTTACACCTACACCTAGGGAGGGACCAAATAATCACTTAGAAATTAAAGAATATGAATGGATCTTGAGACTTATGAGTGATTCAAAACCAGGCTTGAATAGCCAAGTCAGTCTCAAACCTATTTTAGTTAAATTAAGTAGAGCTAATCTCTCTTAGCCTGAAGTTTTATCTAAATATATATATTTTTTAAAGTTTTATTAAAGTATTTCAAGTTTTTGTATTAAGTTTTTTAAAAAATTTTTTTTTTTTTAATGTTTCTTTAAAATGTTTTTGTGATTTGGATGACGTATCATGTGATTTTGGCTGCATGTCATGTGATATAGTTGGACCTATATATAAAGAGCTGGTTCTATGCATTGTTTTGTATTGAGAAAGGATTGTATCCGAAAGCTTTACTTATATAAAGTGTTTATCCAGAGTTTTAAGAGGTGACCAATTTATTTTTTTAAGCTGTTGATGAATTGGTCTGGTAGGAAATATTTGGAACTATGGATAGTAAGTAGGATGGGGGATTTATGGGTTTTGTGTGCTGTCTTAGTATGAATGTGTGTAGGTGATCACTGAGGGAGTCGGATAACATACCAGATATATTGGCAGATGAAGGCTTGTTGATTAGGATCCAGTCTAATATGGATTCCTTTTTGGTGGATTTGTCTATACGGGTGGGTGTTTGGATAAGCTGTGTGAAGTTAAATAGGTTTAAGTGGTACGACTGGGGGAATGCCATGATAGAGGCCCAATCAATGTTGAATTCCCCCAGGATAAGTGTCTCCTGAGGGAGGGTGGTGGAAGCCCAATGTAAAATGAATGCTAGAGTGGCAATATTGTCATCTGGTGGTAAGTAGACACATGTAATGTTGAGTTGTTTCTGCTGGTTTAATTTTATATTTGCAAACAGGGTTTCTGCATAGCCAAAAGTGGGGATATTGTTACGTATTTGTTGGGCAGTAAGGTTGTGCCTGTAAAGTAGGGCAATGCCCTCACCTCTTTTAGCTATTCGATCACATCTAAGGATGTTGTAGCAAGGAGGGGCTATGGCGGTATCTTTGATGTGGGGCTTGAACCAGGTTGCGGTTAGGAGTACAATGTCAGGGTTATAGTAGGATATGGAGGCATGTAGCTCTTCAGTTTTATTCATAATGCTGCAGATGTTTATACTGAGTATTAAGAGGTCAGAGGGTTTTTGCTTGCAAGGGATATTAGGTCCATGTAGGTTTGTAGTGGTGGGTATAGTAGTGGAGGGGCCTGGGTTAGGGTGGATGTCGTCACTGAGTGCAAGTGGTCAGTATGTATAGGTAACTGGAGATCATATTGTGCATGAGTAAACTGGGTAGTTTTTTTATAATTAGTTTCTTTGTAGGTGAGCTTGATGAGCTCAAAGGGGGTGTGGTTGAAGATGATA
This sequence comes from Protopterus annectens, assembly GCF_019279795.1. Lineage (NCBI taxonomy): Eukaryota > Metazoa > Chordata > Ceratodontiformes > Protopteridae > Protopterus > Protopterus annectens. The sequence continues at coordinate 324,183,424 of NC_056736.1, forward strand.
GGTGAACTGTATATGTGATTATGGTGGCGAGTGTTTGAAAAGGTTAATGTGAGGGAGTTTAGGTGAATGTGGTTAGTAATAGTTGAGAGGTAGGAAGTTAGATGGTAGCCTAGGGAGAGGAGAACTGCTAAAAAATAGAAGGTGCAGTTTTGGAGAGGGTTAATGACACATTGTTTTCTGGGAACTTCAAAGCTAAACTGGAATGTAAAGAAGCATTATGGCAGATTCTGCTTAATGCAGATGAGCCACCTGGGCTAAACGATGTTATTAATATTAAGTGCTTTTTACAAACACAAAGGTTATAAAATAGTACAATATATATATATACAATATTGTACTCTGTATATATATTTTTTTTTCACATATTTTTTCTATATATTTTATACACGTTTTAGATATTATTCAATGTGGTTTTATTAAGTATTTTCATCTGATTGTATCATTATCAAGTATTATAAACATTATTATTGTTTTTTTATTGTATACTGTTTGCATTGGGAGATTTATGTCACATGACGGTACGTGAAAATTATTTAAATCATTCAATGAGTGTGTTTTATTATTCTGATGAAGTTCATGGTGGATTAAAAGTGAACGAAACGCGTTAATTCAGTTTGGTTCCTGACTTCTTTCTACTTCAGACATTTACTGGCTTTTTCTGTTACAAGTTGATGATATTGCAGTTATATTCAGTAAAGTAGGTTTAACAAGTGAATTTCAGTACTTATAGAGAGAAGCAGGAGGTGCACGGAATGCCCTGACAGAGCAGTTTCCAGGATTCACAAAATGGCTTCCAAGCAGGTGGGATATGTGTTTTTAAAAGTTCTGATCGAGTGATGCGTGGGGGTGGGACAGAGCAGCACTGGTGGTGAGAGCTTGAACAGCACACCGATCCCACTCCACAAGGTAAGGAACTCAGCAAAGAACCGAAACAGTGAACTAGAGTAGGTAAGGTACTGGTTAAAGTGCGATTATTATGACTGGCAACACCACTGTGACATTTATGGACAGTAGCTAATAGTAAATCAGGAGGAAAGTCAGGGTCGACTGTTAATTAAGGGATGCTGTTAATTTTAATTCAGTTGCAAACAAAAAAGGGGGGGGTGTCTATGGCACACCTTAGCATCTATGCACGCTACTCACTCAGAACAAGTAAGATACTTTAATGAAAAAAAAAAAAACACCTACAGGTTTTAATAACTAGTGCAGCTCTGTAGTAAAAGATGGTGGGTCAGGTAGCAGACTGCCGCAGCTTCAAAGCCAGAGTATAGTCCAGACTAGAGGCAAAGCAGCAGAGTTATATTTTCAGTAAAAAAATGGAGCAGGTATATTTAAAGAAGGTTTATATGAGGGGGTTAAATAACTTTGCCTGCTAGAACAGCACCTTCCCATATGAATTAGCAGCATTTTGGTAGATGGCCAGTTAACATGTAGTACTCTGTCCCCGGGATTCACGAATGGCCGAATTCCATGCAGGAACAGCGTTGGAGCTCCTGCATGAAAAATGGCTGCCGAGTGATCCAGGAAAGTGCCGTTTTGACATGCATGAGTGGCCCTACACTGTTCCTGCACAGAAAGCCATGTGGGATGCAAATCACCTCATTTGCTGGTAAAAATCATGCAAATGAGGTGATTTTGTGATCCACTAAGCTGGCTGGACTCCGTGCAGGAACAGTGTCAGAACAGAAATGTATTCAGTTAGTAACTGAATACATTTCTGCATCTGAACAAACAGAGGCAGGGCAGCTTGTGGAAAGCATGTATTACAGTCAAACACACATGCCAATGACCAAATATAAGGCCATTGGCATTAATAACATTTAATTTTTTTATAAAATCAAACTTTTTTTTTGGCCGATCATGGCTGTTTAAGCTTAGGGCAGTGGCACACAAATGGGATTGTGCCAAAAATAAAAAAAAGAGAGAAAAGTTAATTTAAGATAATTCTGCATTTTGCCATTATAGTCGATGGCATGCAGAATGTCAACTATACCAGGGAGCACTTGTTGTCAAGGGGAAAGGGTCCATCTAAGTGCAGTAACTAAGGACTTACAGACACGGGTATGCAAATGAGGGGAGTTATACTGAATCACAGATTTCCTCAAAGTGTCAGCTTGTACCTAACCATGTAGGTGCAACAATACAACAGTGCAAGTATAAGAGCTGAATGACTTCATAAGGGGTGTGTCATGCTTGCTGTAAGCTCATTGGAGCTCTGTGGCCTGTGATTGCCCTTAGCTAAGCACAGCTAAGGAAGGGGGTGTGTCACATGTGCCTGAGCAGTGTATACATAGCCTAAATGGGTATGCATGCCGCGCTCCAGGTTTTAAACAAAAACAAGAGAAAAAAAAAAGAGGAAATGGCAGCACTGTTTACATGTGAGCACTGGGTATGTGCGGCACACCTCTGGGCTTAAATATGGAGGAACTGGGAAGGGGAAACAGCAGTAGGAAAGCAATCAAGGAGAACTAGCATAGCTGGCAGGTGGAATGTATCAGAATCAGCCAATTACACATGCAACAACCCAGCACACTAATATAAACTATGCAAACACCCTACAGACTGTTTTTTCCCACAAACTCTACACCATCGGTGTACACAGATGGGGGATTTTTAACTGGCAAAACTAACTAAAAATGTTAGAGGCTGCTGCTGCTTTACTGCATCAATATGTGCTAGAGACTGTGGATGGTGAGGAGGAGAATGCTGACAACTGACCAACAGTGTGGGGGAGGACATGAGTGTACAGACCCAGGGTAACCTACTAGGGCCTACATGAGCTGGAGGTAGTAGAGTGCTATAGGGTGGACAGGGACATTATACAGCAAATTGCTGAGCTGTGCTGGCCATGCCTTATACACAGAACTAATAGAGGGGAACCCATCCTAGTGGATACCAAGGTATGTCTAGGCTTAAGAATACTAGCCACAGGTACCTTCCAAAGACCAACTGGGGATATCATGGGGGTGTCACAGGCATCAGCATCCAGGGTACTCCACCAGTTCCTGGATGCCATGACACAACATGCAGATGAGCACATATATTTCCCCACCGCCCATGAGGTGCTGACCACACATACGCATATCTTCCACCATATAGCAGAATACCCTGAGGTAGTTGGTGGTATAGACTGCATGCACATCCACATCAAAGCACTACCTGGTGAGTGTGGCAGGGTCTACATAATCCACAAGGGCTTCCCCTCCATCAACTGCCAGATCATGTGCGATACCCAGGTCATTATCATGAATGTGTGTGCTGGCAGCCCTTGAAGCTATCACAACTCCCACATCTGGCATTGCTCACAGTGGTATCAGGCATTTGCCAGGAGGGACATTCCATATGGCCATCTAATGAGGGATGCTGGCTATGCACTGGAGCCATGGCTGATGACACCCATCAGAAATGCACACACACCCTGAACAAGAACACCATAATGAAGCACACGCACAAACCAGGATCATTGTAGAGTATGTGTTTGGGATGCTGAAGTCACGGATCTGCTGCCTTGACATATCCGCTGAAGCCTTGCAGTACTCTCCAGCTTCATGTACACAAATGTTCATAGTATGTTCCATGCTACACAATATGATCCTGTGGAAACAGCTGCAGCAGGAACAGCATGGGGCAGGGCCACACAGCCCCCACCAATGCCAAGGCCAGCACAGGCACAGAGGGACTCAGAGGAGGAACATCCTGAGCCTGCCCATGTAGGCAGAAGGAGGTATGCACAGTATGCCCAGGCCTTGGCAAAGAGGCAATGCATAGCACACACACTGACATTGTAGGGACCCAGGGACTGATACCTCTCTCTGACTCACACATACAGTAAAAGGGATGCCAAACATGACACTACCTGAGCTTTACCATGTACAGGGAGTATACTATATGCATCCAACATAGTCAGCCCTCTGGCACTGTCCTCATTACTGGCTCAGCAACAAGGTAAGTCACTCTTCCTATAGGTTACTGAATGGAGTAGTATGTTCTCATACTTGTATGTATGATATGGATGCAAGCATGTAAGGGAGTTGGGTGGCTGAATGGGATAGCAGCAGACAGCTATATGGGACAGCAGGAAATTCATAACAAATACTAGTGTCAACATACTAGGCAGTACTCACAAGGTGACAACCCCCACTGCAGTACATGTCATGGCCCAAATAACTGTGGGTGTCAATAGGTCACACTCATGGATGTCAATGGGAGGCACATATCCACCACCAGCCTCACCCACCAGGACAGGTGTTGATGAAGAAAGGCTGAGCTAAGGCCCCCAAATGATGCCAATGGTGAACAGACCCCACCAGACCTACACAGACATACTACAATAGGTCTGGCAGTTGCATTCCAGTTCTGAAGGGTAAGAAGTCTGAAACTGAAATATGTCCCATTACGATCTAACATGTGTACTCTACTGATATGCCTCCTGTCTGCATGATAGGTCACAATACATACGAAATGGAAGCCAACAGAGTAACTGAAATAACAGTGCAGTTATTTCAAATGTTAAAGTCTGCAGGTGTGCACCCCCCCCCCCACAATCCTATGTAGAAATGCAGTAACAGATGGCCTGCAGCACTCTCAAATTGCCTACAGTCCTCTGGAAAAGGCCCATGCCTCACCCATAGTGCCAATGTATGGACTGTCAGGGGGTCCCAGCTAATAACCTAACACAGTAAACAGAAAACAAATGGAAGACCATGTTGACAAATGCCAGTAGCATGCCTCCCCATGTCCTACTGCAAGGACTGTGGATCAGACCATAAATACTACTGGGATAAAGGCCCAACTATAGGGATACCTCTGAGATATTGCTTATATAATGTTAGGAGGAGGAGAGAAAAATGGGGGGGGGGTGTAAAAGCATGGATGCCATGGAGTGTGTGAAGTTTGAAACTCTAATGTCCACCCATACTACTCCTGACTGCAAACCGATGAATGAATAGCCACAAAACTGCTTGTAAACCACAATATGAAGGTAAACTGACCAGATACATGAGTCCTGCCTCTGGATAACCTGGGTGCATCTGTACAGCTGAGAGGTATGGCCTCAGCAGGATATGGAAATTCAGTGAAGTTGAGAAAAGCACAAGGAGTGGACCCCCAGACAACATACTAACAAGGTGCTGCACCATTTATGGAGAACCAGCATTCCATCGTCTGTAGCTACCCCTCCACAATGGCAGGTGTGTGCCAGAATGTGTAGTCTATATGCCTTTGATTATTTGTCTCAGCTTAATTCATCTTGTATTGCCTGGTAAATAACTGTCAGCAAAGAATGATAACTGTCAGTAGTTGATGACATGACACATCACAATGTAAAGCAGTGCGTATGTCAGAATATCTGTGCTACAACCAAACATGTCACACAAGCAGCACAGACAGCAATAGTTACAGTATCCCCTGTATGTTAACCCCATTGTGTCTCCATATTTTGAATCTTAAAAAAAAATAAAAAAATAAAATAAAATAAAATAAAAAATACTCTTTTGAGGTATTGTGTTAGCTAGAAAACAACTTTGAAGGGGTGTTTTGGTAAAGCAAACTGTTCTAAAGGAAAACCGACATTGTTCCATTCAATGACTCAAACTGCCCTTTGAATGTGAGTATCTCAGCTCCAAGCACTGCCACCTCCCAGGTGGCATCCCCTGTACATTGTAAAGGCTATCTTGATCATTTGTAAACCCTCCTACTTCCTTTGAGATCAGATAATGCCAGTAGAGGAAACTTTGTTCTATCCATGGCTGCCAATCGATAGTAGCTCTGTCTACTAGATAATCCTGTGATTCCCTTGTCCCATCCTACAAGCATGGTTTCTCCCTCTGACTTGAGGCTATCAAATATTTCCAAACTATTCTCTCCATTCTTGCTGTATCCCATTCTTTGTTCCTTCTGTTGATTTCTGTAATCACCTTGAAATCACTAGTAGTTCTACAGATCACATGTGGGAGCAGGCACAGCTCCTGCCTGTAATGTTTGACAGATGATGGTGGATTTAGTATATTTCCTTAAGTCAGGAAACCTTAAACTGCTTTATGGATTAATTTCTTTCATTTCTTTCTAGACATCATTAGTGGTTTATCTTCCCACAGAAGGTGCAACCAAACCTCTGGAATATTTCATGGTAGGAGATTTTGGCTAGGAAAAGAATATGTTGTGTGAAAATGGAAATTTAGGAAGCCAAAATGTTTTAATTGCTGTATTCTCTGTCAAAAATGCAAGCTTTAGTGACTTCCATTTTCCTAAATTTATTTTACACTTACTCATCAGGGGACATAGCTGAGGATCTGGGATTGTACAGATTTCCTTTGCGGGTTTAATTCCCATCTCTCTCTCTCTCTCTATATATATATATATATATCTATATTTGGATTCACTTCAGAAGCTTGAAATACTGACATCTCAAATTTCAGTATCTCGAGCCCAGGAAGTGGAATCCATAAAACAACAAAAACTAAAAACCACAAAATTCAAAACCTTGAATACCGGAAGTTTTGAATTTCGCGGTTTTACTACACACATACACACACACACACACACACACACACACACACACACACACACACACACACACACACACACACATATACATCATCCTCCACACAAACACACTCAATCACTCTACTACATGCAAGCCCCCCTGCACCCCACACCCCCCTACTTAAATATTCTCACTCTGAGGTCGCACTACATAAAAACACACACAAAACACCACCACACAAGCTACTTTCTCTTTGCACACACATCACAGCAACAAATCACACTGACACACCCCACGGCCTCTAGCCACACACACACACACACACACACACACACACACACACACACACACACACACACACACACACTTACCTGAATACATAACCATAGAGGAACTTTAGAAGCATGAAATTCAGAACCTCTGGTATTTGAGGTTTTGAATTTCGCGCTTCTAAACTTTCGGTATTATGTGGATTCGGCTTCTTGGGCTGGAAATACTGAAATTCGAGATTTCGGTATTTCGAGCTTCTGAACTGAACCCATATATACATATATATATATATATATATATATATATATATATATATATATATATATATATATATATATATATATATATATATATATATATATATATATATATATATATATATATATATATATATATATATATATATATATATATATATATATATATATATATATACACACACATATATATATATATATATATATATATATATATATATATATATATATATATGTGTGTGTGTGTGTGTGTATGTGTGTTCTTTACAAATTACTATTCCTTTTTGTTCTAATATAGTATTTATCTGCATGCACTCCTTGTTAAAAGAAAGCAGAATGCATTTGACTTTGCTGAGTGGCATATCTGCTACTCTTTCAAAGCCTTCAAGTGTTTCCAAAATATATGGGAGGCTTCCAACTGGGTTTTCCAAATACACCATTCCTTCATTTGCAAATTATGAAGATGAGTAGCAGATCCCTTCCTCAATTTTAATATATGCCTGACTGTAATTTTCTCACAAGCACGAAGCCAGTGTTTTGATAGCTAGTGCATGAAACAAAGAGGGTAAGAGGCATCCCTGTCCAGTTGTGTTCTGTAATTTACAGGGGGCTGAGGATAGTTCATTAGTAATTACTTGAACAACTGGACAGTTGAAAAGTATCCGTCACGTATCAAGAACAGGCCTTTGATGTCATATATCTGCAGTGCTGCCCACAATAACACACATTCCATGGATTTAAAGGCATTTTTAAAACTGAAGAAGCATGCTACCATTGGTGACTTACTAACCTGTCTAATTTGAGCCAAGGCTGCAGTATATCAGGCTCACAATGCTGAGAATGATCAGTGAGTTTAGGTAGAACCTCATCGATTCAGCACACAAGTATTTTGATATTTTAGTGCCAAGCTGGATATGGGTCTGTAACTCTGAGGTGACTGAGTGTCTCACCCAGATTTAGATAGGAAAACAATAGAGGGAAGAGCATGGGAGTATGACTATCTCCTCCAACTGCATAAATAAAGTCTGCCAAATCTAGGACTAAAAGATAGGCAAATGTATAAAGTTGGAGATAGAGGCAACTTGTAAAAGTAGCCATTTAGTCTACCTAGTGGAATGTAATGCCTACAGTAAATACTATGTAGGGAAAACAGATAGGAAGCTGAAAGAACATATACGAGAACATATGAATGATATAAGAAATGCTATGAGTAGGAATGCACTAGCTAAACATGTCATAGAGACTTCATCAGAGCACAAGTTTAGGTTTCAAGCCATAGATACGGTACAAGATAGTTTAAGGGGAGGTGATCTTAGAAATGAAACTGAATGCTTAGAAAGCAAATGGATTATTAGGTTAAGAGCAGATATGGGATCAGGACTCAATAATAAAGTACCATTAAAACCTATGTTGAAAGCACATCCACTGTATAAATGAGAAGGAAATGTTTAACTTTCCTTTTGTTGCTGCATACATATGATGTTATCTCTTTAAGAATTTTATCGATGTAGCATGTGACCTTAACATTTTCCTATTTAAATGGTTAATGATTTAGATAGATTTTATGCATCTGATGAAGCAGTTGTGAGACTGTGAAAGTGCTCATGCCTTTGCCTGTTTCTTAAATAAATTATCTGCTGGTTTTATGATAGCCTGGTGTTGCTTCGTCTTACTGCTGTTATTATAAAGTTTACCTGGTGAATAATCTTGGCCAGGGGCCTTCCACTTAGAAAGATTATGGATAATTGATTGAATTTCCTCCTGTGAAATTGGTTTGTTTAAATCAGTCAGGTCTTTTCTTGATACCTTCAAAGTGTCCATTTTATGTTAATATGAGCCATTATCCTTTGTTAGAAACAGACCTTGAAACATTTTAGTCATGATCTGATTAATCTGGAATGCATTCTGTTCCAAAATTCCTTGCTTATCCTTAACTGCAGTGATATAAGTTTTACTCTTCCTTTCTTTAATTTTTGAACTATTAGCCATGGTAACATGATACCTTTTGCTCAAGCCAGATTTTTCAATCTTTCCCATCTTTTCAATAAGCTGTAGGGCCCTACAATCCTTTTTAAGTTGTGTTATCTGCCATTGTAATACTTGGTCCTCATTTCCCTTTCTTATAATTCTGCTCTCTCTCATGTATGATTTTCTGCATTAAGTTTATTTAAGTCTCCCTCACATTTATTTTTTTTCCTTCTTGTTGTTATGGATATTTGTTTGATTTCCAACTTAAAGTTCTCGCACTTATCATAGTACCTCATATCATATTTCTCTGCCTCTCCAAGGTAATTTTGTCATAGCTTCTGCCATAATGATTTGTTTGGAGTTACTAAACAACAAAGTGTTTCTAAACACTTGGTTGGGCAAAAAGTGGTATCTACTAACCCTAAAAGTGTGAGTGTCATAAACTAAAGGTCTGGCAAGAGAGCAAGAGGCTGCCCTAATTGCATTCAAAGACAAGAATAACAATCAAGATGATTGGCAAGACCAAATAACTAAAGTCCTGCTCAGTGGAATGTGTTGATCTCCAAACAGCAACCAAACTGAGATCAGCTATGGGATTTTCTGCAGAACAGAAGTTTTTTTTTTTCTTGACCCTCAGCTTTGAGAGTGGCATTTTTGGGAAAAGTATATGGTCCCAGATGGCCTACAGTTTTGCTGTGATTTCTTTTCCTAATTTTCTATCTCAGCAGACTTTTCTTGCACTGGCCTAGTCTACTTTAATGTCTATCATAGGTTCATAGGTTCATAGGTTGGTCATTATGATCTGTACAGGTTCATCTTCACTATCCAGGACTGTTTGTGTAAGCATACTTCTACCTTTACTTGTAGTAAGCTGTAAATCTATTCTGCTGTCCATGGATCCAGGCCTGTAGTGCTCTTGTTTCATATGCCACTCTGTCCACTGTTGTTATCATCCTGCCCCAATGAATATTTAATGTTTTAATGTACTCCCTTTGTTTCCTTCGAGACCTATTTCTGTTATTTCTTAAACAACTTTAATTTTTTTTTACTCCGAAGAAGCTGAGTTCCTCATCCCAAATGTATGTTTATGGCAGGTGGGGGTCTATAGTAACTAAATGTAATTCATCTAGATTTCTGTTTGCTGTTTAAAGCTGACGTGTTCAGTGAGGAGCAGGAGCTAATGATCAAGCCTGCCCATTCAATTTAGGTAACAGAAGCTAGAATAAATTTTAACAAATGTCCCTAAAGTTGTGAGTGTGTTACTATCTATAACCAAAAGCAGTTCTACATTAGATATGGGTACAGTGCAATCTAGAAAGGAAATGTGAATTAATTCTAAAGGTAAAGCATAGAGTAACAGGTGTTGCCATGAAAGTGAGCTGATATGATAAAACACTTCTTGATGCAATTTGAATATGTGTGTGTGTGTGTGGGGGGGGGGGGGCAGTCAAAATAATCTTTTTTTGTTATTCAGACTTCACACAGCAGTGCAAACTGAACATAACTTAATTTATCCGGACTCAATGTGCAAAACATCATAAGAAGCATTACAACAGACATTACTACATCAGAGCAAACCATTGCAGACATAACACCCAAAACATTTTATGAATATAAACAGTACATTATTGCACAGAATTCCAACAGTTATCAGTATTGTACAAGAAGGCTAGTTTCTCATTGGTTGGTTTATTGCACCAAAATATGAGTTGACACTAGCATTTGAGTTATTGCACAAAAATATGAGTTCTCATCGACATAGATACCTGGTACACCTGATGGCCATCATCATGTGTGTTATTTGTAGTGTTGAGTAGACTGATGGCCTGTAGAAAGAAGCTGTTACTGTAGCTGGTGGTTTTGGCCACATACTGGATAGCACTTGCCAGATGATAGGAAGGAAAACAGTCCATGGGTGGGGTGAGTGAAATCCCTGACTGATTTAGTGACTCTGCTGAGACATAGAGGCAAATATAGGTCCTGAATAGATGAAAGAGTGGTCTTAACAATTTTGTTAGCCACTTTTACTACCCTTTGGAGAGACTTCTAATCCAAAGCAGAACAGTTTCCATACTATACCGAAAGACTGTTTGACAAGATTTATTTTATTTATTTCATTTTATTTTATTTTATTTTTTTTTTACATTTGATTACTGGATCTGGGCCAGAAGCCCATTTTCAGTGGAGACCTGGGAATAAAAGCTCCAAAAGTACAGTTACATAATTAAACACAATGACAGGATGAGAAATGCACTAAAGTATTACTTACAGAGTTAACTGATTAAAGATAGATCTAAGCAAGTTCACAATATTCATTATTCAGGTGTGGAGAGATCATGAGAACATATATGCAATAGGTATAGTATACACATTTTTTATTATCACAGCTAGAAATAAACCAATTATCTCATAGGAGTGAGACCAATTATCTCATAGGAGAGAGTAAGCCATTTAATGTGTAATAGGGAAAAAGTTTATGGAAGAGATGCAAGTTAGAGTACGGAGATTAGAATACAGGACAGAGAGTAGAGTGTGTATAATTAGCCTGGAGTTGTGCAGGAACATAGCCTTTGTTTAGAGTAATATTCATTTAGTAGTTGTTTTAAATTGTGAGTATCAGGATTATTTAGCATATACTGGGGAAGAGAGTTCCAGGTTTTGGATATTTTATTGGAGTATAAGGAATATCCATGATAATTGTGAGATTTAGTTACATTGAGCCCTAATATGTCAGATGATCTAAGGGACCTGAGGTTTGTATACAGTTGGACAAGGTCAGTGAGAGAGAGGCAGTTGTCAGTTTTGTTGATGACTCTACAAGTAATTATTAGCTGGTTGAGAGATAGTAAGTTGGGTAGTTCGATCCAGTTGACATGGTGAACAGTGGAGCAGTGATGTGATCTGTAGGGTAGGTTTGAGGCAAATGTTGCTATTTTCTTATAACAGTTTTCAAGGTTGTTCAAATCTGATTTGCACATGTTGATAAAGACTTGGAAACAATAAAGTAGGGTGGATAGAACGTGGGATGTGGCTGTGGATATTCTAGCATAATTGGTTACAGAGGGTTTTGCCATATACAGTGCATCAAGTTTGATGTGGACTTTTTTGATTGTTAGTGCTATATGTTTGTTGAATTTTAGACAGCTGTCTATTGTTACACCTAGAAGTTTAGTTTGCTCAACTGGTTCGATTTCTGTTCCATTAGCGGAATAGATAGTGAGAAAGGATGGTGTTACCAAAGACCATGAGCTTGGTTTTGTTGGGGTTTAATATGAGTTTATGGTCAGATAGGTAATTTTCTATGTCTTGAAGGGCATTTAGAGTCTTTTCTTGTAGTTCTTTAATGGAGGGGGCAGAGCAGGTGAGAGAGGCATCATCGGCATATTGAATGATAGAAGCAAGTTGTGTGGAGGTACTGAGGTTGTTAGTTGTTGTTGTTTGTCTTTCGGCTTTTTCCCGGTAAGGGGTCGCTACAGCGGAACTGAGGTTGTTAGTAAATATGAAAAAAAGAAGAATGCTGAGGATATTATCCCATTTGGTGGACTGTTGTTGATTAGAGAGATAGCTATGAAACCAAGCTAGGGATGTCGTACTGAGATTATATCAGGCTAGCTTGTTGAGAATTATTTGGCGTGATACTGTATTGAAAGCTTTGGACATATTAAGGAAGTTTGCTGAGACAAGTTGGCCTTTATTTCTAAGGATATTTACAGTGTCTGTGAAGCTCATAAGAGCAGTATTAGTACAATGCCTGGGTTGGAAACCATGTAGAGTATTGGATAATAGGTTGTTCTTAAGGAAGTGTTTAAGTATTCATTGATGCATACATGTTTCTAAGAA